>NW_026126873.1:0-46784 GCF_943737965.1 Phodopus roborovskii | reverse complement strand
TACATCATAAATGATCTCAGTGAGAACAAGAGTAAGAAAGTATGACCCCAGTGTTTTAAAATTGTCCATATGGGTCATGAAGTTGACTGTCCATTACACTTGCAACAAAGGGTTTGCATACTTTTCATGTGGAGCATGTATGCTGCCTTCAGACCAGAGTAGAAAGAAGAGTTTGTTGCGTGCACTGTAAGGAGAACCAGGGGTGGGATATCAGCTGCTGTGTCCATCATTAAAAGGCTGTGATTGCACCATTGTGATGGTTTGAATGTGATTGCACCTATAATCTCATAGGGAATGGCAGTCGTAGAAGGAGGAGATTTGTTGCAGTGAACTTTGGCATTTTGAGAAGAAGAGTATCATTGGTGATGGGTTTTGGGGTTTCCTATGCTTTGGATATGGAAAGTATATAAGATGTCTTACTGAGGCCTGCATATCAAGATGTAGCCAGCACCATATTTTTCTTCAAATCATGCTCCCTGCTATGGTGAAAATACATGATTTCTGGTATTGTGAGTCAATCCAATTACATTTTCTTTATTAAAATTTGTGGGGGATCTCTTCTTTGCAAGTAGAGTGATGAGTGTTCCACCCTGATCCTGTCACTGGAGACCCGGGATTTGAATCCCTGATGTGGAGCTTTACCCGGAGGCAGAGACAGGTTGACCTCTGTGAGTTAGGGTCCAGGCTGTTCTACAAGAGCTAGTTCCAGGACCACCTTAATGTCACAGAGAAACCCTATCTAAAGAACATCAACAAAAAAAGATTTGTGGTGGTCACAGAACTTATACACAACAATAAAAATCCTAACTAATGTAGGTTCAGTGATTTTCTTCTTTAGATACTCAGTGTGTAATGTTCATGTCATGTGAATGAAGAGTGACTAGATTTGTTGGATAAAATTTGGAAGTTATATTGAGCTGGGTATAGCCAATGGTGTGATGTCATTGAGATTTGCAGTGATCACAGCTACTCCAGATTTTGCTACCTAGTGCTGGGAAGAAGCTGCTGCAATTTCTTTAGGGAAAGGCTTTGAGTGCTCATTAAGAAGGAAATAAATGTTACTTATTTACTCTTTTCCAATTCCCCTGGCTGGTATTGGGAATGCAAATGACTACAAGGATATGGTAGAATGGAGTTCATTAAGATCTTTGAAGCTGGTGTAGGCACAGTGCAGAAAGAGGTGGGAGAAGGAAGGACAGGAGCAATTTCTTGCTTTCCCTTGGTGGAAATATCAGTGTGGAGCCTATAATCAATTGTAGATGGTTTACAAAATGTCTGACTGGCCATTTCTTGGTGTCCATAGACAAGGACAATCAATAATCTTGATAAAGTACTGATGTGATAATGAAACCAAATTGCTGACTTTTTGTGTAGAAGGTGCAATGAAATCAGCCCCACAGCATGGTCAGTGTCTAAGCTTCCAGAGCAGGAGGAGCAGACCTGCCTAACTGTCATTGCTGCAGGGACGGAAGGGAACATGTGCCCTGTGCTGACCTGGGCACTGTTCCTTTTCCTCTGAGCCTCTCTGTGTGTGAGTTCTCTTTGGGGAGTGAAATCTTTGTGTCCACACTGGGCTGTGGTGGGGGGCACAAGTTTTATTCAAGCACTTGATAGGCAGAGGCAAGAAGCTCTATGTGAGTTTGAGGCCAGTATGATTTTCAAAGAGAGTTCTAGTGTGGGTCCCAAACATAAAGAGACAGCCTGCTTCAAAAACCAAAAGAAAAAAACTAAAGGAAATAAAACAAAACAAACAAACCAAAAAGAAACTAATATTGGTGTTCAATATGAGGACAATTTCTTTTAGTATGAGTTGCGAGCATCAAGGGGAAAAACTGAATGTTTGCTGCAGGAATTTATGAATATTGCAATCCACAATCAGACTTTTCTTACATTTGCCACACACAGTTTAGAAAACAGTGGAAAATGGTCATGAGAGTCATCTTTCAGCAATACAAGATCACAGCTCTTTTAACTTTCCACACTCACTAGCTACAATAGCATGTCTCAAGAACGTTGAGCTCCTGGAGAAAAAGAATTCTTATCCACTCTTTTCTCAAGTGTGCATAGTGTTTAGTGGGTGGACAGGGCAGTTTCCACATGCTGTGGCATTATACATGTGGTTAGAAGTAGAAATTAAATCATTGTTCTGTATTAAATTTTGTGTGGGCATGATGGGGCTGGTTTGTCTAAACCACAAGGGCCTTGAGAGTTTGCAGAAACATGAAAAGATTACCACCATTTTTAGAGAGAACTCTAAACCATGAGGCAGTCTGTTGGGAAGAATGCCAGTACCTGGGTGTCAGAAGAAGACAGCGAGCATTCTTCTGAGTTAATTTTGTGGGAGTTGTGAATTCTTTTTATGTAAGATCTAAATAACTAGCCGATCGGTAGCTGGTTAACATTGGTAAAGATCTCGGTTTTTCTGCCTGAATTTCCTCTGGTGTTTCGATAAAAATTTGATTATATTTTTTAGCTTTTGTTCTTGTCACTGTCTCTGCATCTGGCTTTATCCTTTCCCAAACATTGTACACCTTCTTGATTACCATATATTTGTTTTAAATATAAAGGTCACAATATGTCAAAGTATAACCTGAGCGTTTCCTGGATTTCCTCTGTGTCCATTGTTATGTCCTCCTTTTCATTTCTGATTTTGTGAATTTGTATGTTCTCTCTCTGCTTTTTCATTAGTTTGGATAGAGTTTGTCTATCTTGTTGATGTTCTTAGAAAAACCCAACTCTTCATTATATTGAATTTTTTGTATTGTTTCCCTAGTTTCTGTTTTATTGATTTCAGGCCTCAAATTATTTATTAGCATCTACTCCTCCAGGGTGAGTTTGGTTCTCTCTGTTCTAAGGCTTTCAGTTGCACTGTTAATTCTCTATTGTGACTATTCTCTGTTTATGTTCATATGGGCACATAGTGCAATGAACTTCTCTGGTACCACTGCTTTCAAGGTGTCCCATTAGTTTTGGTATGTTGTGTCCTCATTCTTGTGAATTTTAGGATGTCCTTAATTTTTTTTTTTCTTCTTTGCCACGGTATGGTGCAGTTGAACATTTTGAGTTTGCATGAGTTTGAGTGTTCTTCATTTTGTGTTGTTGTATTCCAATTTTAAAGCATGCTGGTCATTTAAGATACAGGGGACTATTCCAATTCTCTTGTAGCTCTTGAATTGTTAACTACCTACTATTTGGTTGATTTTAGAGAAGGTTTCATGTGGAGCAGAGAAGAGTTTGTTCTTTGTGTTTGGATGGAAAGTTCTATAGATGTCTGTTAAACCTAATAGAAACCAAACTTCTGTTAATTCTTTTCTTACTTTGTTAGTTTATGACTGGTGGTCTTGCCTATTGATGACATTGGCATGTTGAAGTCTGCTACTATAAGTGTGTGAGGCTTTAGGTGACATTTGAATTTTAGTAGCATATCTTTTATGAATGTAGTTGCCTTTATATTTGGAGCACAGTTAGTCAGAATTGATGCTTTGTGTTGATGGATTTCTCTTGTGATGAATATGGAATGACTGTTTTCATCTCTTTGATTAATTTTGGTTTGAATTCTAACTTGTTAGATATTAGGACAAACACACCTGCTTGTGTTTGGACCCATTTGATTTGAAGATCTTTTCTTATCCCTTTGCCCTGAGTTTATGTCTATCTTTGGAGCTCAGGTCCATTTCTTGTATGCAGCAGTAAGATGGTTCTGTCCTCATATCTACTCTGTTAACCTGTGTCTTTTTACAAGCAAGTTAGGACCATTAATGTTGAGGGAGTGTAAGGAGCATGGAATGTTGATGCTTGTTTGTTTTAGATTTGAATTTGGAAGTGGTATTGAATTTATTAGTCTTGCTTTACTCTTGATTTGTGGTGAAGTGGATTATCTGTTTCCTACATATTTGTGAGTATAGTTAACTTCCTTGGCTTGGAGTTTTCCTTCCAATCTTTTTTATGGCTGGATTTGTAGATACATATTGTGAAAATCTGTCTTTGTCGTTAAATATCTTGTTTTCTCCATCTATAGGCGTTGGAGAGTTTGCTGGGTATAGTAGCCTGGGCGGGCATCTGTGGACTCTTTCTCCATGAGTCATCAAAGCCAGGACTTCTGGCTTTGAGGCTTTCCATGGAGTAGTCAGGTGTAATTTTGATAGGTCTGCCTTTATATGTTACCTGTAATTTTTCCTTTGCTGCTCGTAATGTAATTTCTTTATTTGTATGTTAGATATTTTGGTTATTATGTGTCAAATGGGTCTTTGTTCTTTGGTCCAGTCTATTTGGTGTTTGGTATGCTCATTGTACTTTCATGGGCATGTCCTTCTTCAGAGTGGGAATGTTTTCCTCCATGATTTTGTTGAATATGTTTTTAGTACCTTTGAGCTATGCTTCCTTACTTTCCTATATGCCTACATTCTTATGATTGGCCTTTTCACTTCCCACACTTCCTTTTTTGTTAAGAATTTTAGGATTTATGATTTTCTTTGGCTGATGAATCTATTTCCTTTACTTTGTCTTCTGCACCTGAGATTATCTCTTCCATCTCTTAAATTCTGTTAGTTGTGCTTTCATTTGCAGTTCCTGATCATTTGCCCAGTTTTTCTATTTCCAGCATTCCTTCATATTACATTTTATTTATTGTTTCCACTTCAGTTTTCAAGTCTTGAACTGTTTCCTCCACCTGCTTAATAGTTTTTCTGGGTTTCTGTACTTGCTTCAGGGTATTTCTTCAGTTCTTCTATTTTTTGTATGTTTTTCTCCACTTCTTTAAGGGATTTTCTGATATCCTCTTTGAGAGCCTCTATCATTTTATGGCTATAATTTTTAATTCATTCTCTTGTACTTTATCTGCTTTGTTGTGTCCATTCGATTTGGTGTAGCTTCCATAGATTCTGGTGCTGTTATTCTTGTCGTTCTGTTGTTAGATGTTTTATTGTATTGCCATCTTCCCATAGCTTCTACCCTGGTGTGTTTTGGTGGGTGAGAAGTTTGATGTTTATAGCTCTGGGTTGTACAAGCTCTCTAGGAGGTCTCACCAACAGGCAGGGGCCCAGCAGTTGGGCTAAAAGTTCAGACTCCAGCAGAAGACTGGCGATGCAAGTCAAAGATTTTGAAGGTTGGGACTCAGGATGTCCCTTAAGCCGATAGGCAGATCTAGCCTGGGCCTGGCACTCTCCAGCTGTGACCTCTTTGGCATAGGCCCTACAATGGGGGGTCAACAATCTACCCAGCAGAAACTCAGAGTGCTCACATGGACACAGGTGATTCTCAGGGAGGGGTCTGTAAATCCAGTAGAGGACTCTAGCCTAGGCCTGGCAATGAGCGGCATATACTGGGCTGATACTCTGGATGTTTCTGCACCAATAGGCAGACCTAGCTGGGACCAGCACTCTCCACCTGAGGCCCCTTTATCTGATGCCCTGAGATGGGGACCACTTCACTCATTACCTTAACAACATAGAAAGCCTCATTGAGATGATTGATTTATCTAAATCCAATCCTACACATTGCTTTGTAGTACATAAACCAATTCATATTGGAGGAAACTGTTAATACTTTAAACACCTAAGTACCTGGGTTACAGGAATGAGTGCTCAAAATATTAAATATTCACAGGTAAAAATATGTTTGGTTAAAGATTTGATTTAATTTTAATTATGTAATGCCAGTGCATGGATTTGTGTCTGCTCACACTTGTTCCCAGGAATGTTAGCCTTTTGAGTTATTCTTGTAGCAGGAACTATAGAATGTTCTCAAAATCCTGACATAGGTCCTGGCAATGAATGTCCCATAATTTTCTCATCCATATCTTTAACCTTGTCTCTATTCTTCTTCTATCATCTTTATGTGAATTGATAGGGAAGAGCTCTTGAAAGAGGAAATTAAGATTTTAGCCATCATACTTTTCTTTAATTTCAATAATCAAAATGGATTTTTGTGGAGCATGGTTCTTACTAAGTTCACTACAACCAAGATAAGTGACAAACTGGTCAGCCCTTCTGATGTAATCTGCAACCCAAGGGGGGAGAGAGAGAGGAGAGAGAGAGGGGGAGAGAGAGAAATAGAGAGAGACAGAGACACAGAGCAAGAAAGAAAGCATGAGATAAGAGGGAGGAAAGAGAGATAATGGGAGCAAGAGAGACATCAACCAAAAGTTTCTCCACCTTCTGGTTTCATACTCTGTACACCCAGTCACAAAAAGAGGAACATGTTATGTGCTCCTAATATATGGATTTTAGGCCTAGAGCAAATGATCACCAGCCTATAATTCATACCACCAGAGGAACTAGGATACAAGGTGTATTCTAAGAGATTCATCTAAAGTCACTCACAGAAGGGGGAAGGGACAAGGCCCCCAGATCACATGGGAAGTGGGGGAGCAGTGCCTGGAGAGGGAACTAGGAGAAAGGGGGAAGGAGAGGAAAGCTAGTGTGACTAGGAAGATTGAGTCAGAGTAGGAATAGAAGACAAGGGGGGGAGAGAAAGAAAGAAAGCATGAGAGAGAAAGAGAGGGGAGAGGAAGAGAGATAATGGGAGTAAGAGCATCATCAACCCAAGCTTCTCTGCCTTCTGGTTTCATAATGTACCAAAGGCACCACATATAAGACTGGTAAGAAACCTCCCCCTATGACTGTTGGCTATGCTTGAAGCTCTGATGGGCGATGGAAGCCTGAGTTACAGGACTAAATAAGCAGAAAGACACAGAACTTGAGGGCAGGTTTGGATCAGGGCTACCAAACATTCTAAACTCTTTGTATAGATACAGAAGCCATTAGGGTTTCCACGCAACAACCCAGCTTCCCTGGTTATGAAGGTGTTAATTTAAGTATAGCTTCTTCCTTCTTGCCAGGAATGATATGGAGAGGAAGGACTCAAGATTGGTGGGATCACTTTGCGGGAGGTGTGGTTTACAAGGTTTCCCTTAGCTGCCATCCTGAGCCCATCGGCACCTGTATCTTGAGATGGACAAAGCAGGTTGTGTAAAGCTTCAACCTTAATATTGAGCTGCAATTGGAGAGGATGGTTTGACTCCTGGCAGTGTTTGGTAGCACCATTACAAGCCCTGCCCTCATGGTGTCAAGGGGGCCCTGCCCTGGATTAACCTCACTTCAGACTTCACCCTTAAAAGGACTGCTATTGTGTTTCCAGAGTAGTGGAAAGGGACAAGGTCTCCTGAGAAAACTAGGATCATTGTCTGCAGTGAGGGAGAGTTGGGAGAAAGAGAATGGGAGAAGCAGATGGGAGAGGAGGAAAAGAGGAATCAAGAAGACTGAATTTTGGAAAGAATAGAGGAGAGCAACAAAAGAGATACCATACTAGATAGAGATATTATAGGTTGTAAGGAAATCTGGCATTAGGAAAATGTCCAGAGATCTACAAGGATGGCCACAAATAAGAATATAAGCAATAGTGGAGATGTTACCTTAAATGCCCTTCTGTATAATGAGATTGATATCTACTTTATAGGATATTCTAGAGCCTTCATCCATTAGTTGACAGAAACTGAAGCAGAAACCCACAGCTAAGCACTAAGTAAAACTTCTGGAATCCAGTTGCAGAGAGGGAGGAGTGATAAGTACAGGGGCCAAGACCAGGTTGGAGATGCCCACAGAATCACCTAAGAAAAACAAGGGGAACTCATGCACACCAGTCTGATAGTTGGGAAACCATAATATGACTGACCTAAAACCCCTACAAGTGCATCTCATTTTAGAAGGCCTGGTAAGTCTAAGGGACCTCTGGCAGTGGAATCAGGATGTATCACTGGTGTATGAAAGACTTCAGGAGCCCATTCCCCATGGACAGATATATCCATCCACACTGAATCGCTTAAAAGAAAATGGGAGGTACTCTTGAACAAATTGGTACAGGAGACCACATGTAGACATAACTCCAGGAGCACAGACACTGAGATCAACAATTAATGAATGGGACCTCTTCAAACTTAGAAGCTTATGTAAGGCAAAGGACACAGTAGACAAGACCAAACCGCAGCCCACAGACTGTTTTGTGCATGGCAATAGACACAGGTCTAATTTTGGTCTTCTACACTCCCCATCGTCCAGTTGTACCAGCACCATTTTGATGGGAGATGTCATTCTGAAAATATGTTTCTCATACTGGTTAATGAATAAAGCACTGTTGGACAATAGGACAGATAGATAGGCGGGACTAGGAGATAAGGAGGAAAGAGGAAGGAGGAAGGAGGAGTCAAGATGGAGAGACTGGGGAAACGAGATGCCTGCCCTATTCCCGGCAAGAAGAGACACCGTGAAAATACATAGATCAACAGAAATGGGCTGATACTTATGACCAGAGTTAGCCGACAAGAAACTAGTACCTGGCCAATAGCATTATATCAAATACAGAGTCTCTGTATATTAATTGTTGCTGGTGCGGTGGCGGGACAAGACCAGCCCTGGGCGGAAAACCTTACTCACCATTTGTTGAAGATGCTTTCGTCATTCCATTGTACACTTTTAGCTGTTTTGTAAAAGTCAGGTGTTCCCTATGTGTGTGTGTTAATATCAAGATTTTTTATTCGATATCCTTGAGCTACTTGTCTATTTTTGTGCTAATACCAGGCTGTTTTCAGGACTATAACTCTCTAGTAGATCTTAAAGTCAGGGATAAAGATGCCTCCTGAAATTCCTTTATTATACAGGTTGTTTTGGCTCTTCTGGTTCTTTGGTTTTTCAATATAAAGTAGATTATTACCCTTTCAAGGTCAGTGAAGAATTGTGCTGGGATTTTAATGGAGATTGCATTGAACATGTAGATTGCTATTGGTAAGATTGCCAATTTTACTATGTTTTTTCTACTTATCCATGAGATTGGGAGATATTTACATTTTCTGGTATTTTCTTTAAAGACACATATTTTTATTATGTAGGTCTTTCACTTGTTTGGTAATTGTTACCCCAAGATGCTTTATGATGTTTGTTGCTATTGTGCAGGGTGATATTTCTCTGATTTCTTTATCAGCCCCTTTGTTGACTGAATATGGAATGGCTACAGATTTTTTATTATTTAATCTTGTATCCTCATACTTTGCTGAAGGTGTTTTTCAGATGTAGGAAACCTGGTAGAGTTTTTTGGTTGCTTATGTAAACTATCATATCATCTGAAAATAAAGTTTGAGTTCTTCCTTACCAATTTGTGTCCCTCTTGATCTTTATTTCTTGTCTTATTTCTTTAGCTAGCCCTTCAAGTAAAATAGTGAAGAGATATGGAGAGATAAGGCAGCCTAGTCTTTTTCCTGATTTTAGAGGAATTGCCTTAATCTTCTCTACATTCAGCTTTATATTTGCTCTGGGTTTACTATATA
The DNA here is from genome assembly GCF_943737965.1 of Phodopus roborovskii. Classification (NCBI taxonomy): domain Eukaryota; kingdom Metazoa; phylum Chordata; class Mammalia; order Rodentia; family Cricetidae; genus Phodopus; species Phodopus roborovskii. The sequence goes on along the minus strand of NW_026126873.1, from coordinate 37,468 downwards.
TTGCTTTTATTATGTTTCGTAAATTCCTGTTATCCCTGATCTCCCCAAGACCTTCAACATAAAGGATGTTGAATATGTCAAAGGGTTTTTTTGCATCTAGGGAGATGATCATGTGACTTTTCATTTTCAGTTTGTTTATGTAGTGGTATATTTGATGTATTTTAATATGTGAAACCATCTCTACAACCTAAGGATGAAACCTTCTTCATCATGGTCAGTGATTTCCCTGATATAATCTTGGATTCGGTTTTCCTATATTTTCTTGAGTATTTTTGCATCAATATGCATGAGGGATATTGGTCTGTAATTTTATCTCTTATTTGTGTCTTTGTGTGGATAGGTGTTAAGGTGATTGTAGCCTCATAAAAAGAGTTTGGTAATGAACCTTCTATTGTGTGGAACAATTTCAGGAGTAGTAATATAGATCTTCCATGAATTTTTGGTAGAATTCTTCACTGAAGAAGACATCTGGCTCTGGGATTTTTTTATGTTGGAAGGCTTTTCTTTATTACTTCTACTATGTTAGTTGTTATAGGTCAAATTAAGTTGCTTGTCTATTCTTGATTTAATTTTGGTAAGTAATAGTTATCCAGAAATTTGTTCATATACTTTGAATTTTCAAAGCTTGGATAATATAGGTTTTCAAAATATGACCTTAAAATTGTTTGGATTTACTCATTATGTACCACTTTTTGTTTCTGATTTTGTTAATGTCCATGTTCTCTCTATGCTTTTTCGTTAGTTTGAATAAGGTTCGACTTCCTTGATAATTTTCTTGAAAAACCAACTCTTTCTGGCATTGAATTTTTGGATTGTTTTCCTGTATTTCTACTTTATTGTTTTTTGGAGACCCCATTTCTTTTTGGCTCTGCCGCCTGTGCTACAACTATATCTTGTAGACCAGGCTGGTCTTTAACTCACAGAGATAAGCTTCCATCTGCCTCCTGAGCTCCAGCATTAAATGCATTTGCTACCACCACCCAGCTATTGGTATCTTTTTAAATATCTTCTTTAAACACATTACTGCTTTTATCTCTATTTTGCTGCTCTCCTATGTTTCTTAGATTTTACTTATTTCATTAGTTTTCTCAAGTGATGCTGATTATTGATTTCTGTGTAGAGCAAAGTGTCTTCTAACTGTGGCTTGTCTTATGCTGTGTAATTGAGAATTGTTTTGAACTCCTAATCCTGCTTCTCCTGTACAGTGCTGGGAAAAAATCTTACACTTCGTTCCACTCAGGCCCTTGCCTTGTCAGTGAGAAGGAAAATAGACCAGAAAATGAATGAACTCCCAAGATCTCTGATTATTTTGGTGTCTTATAAATGGAAGGGATTTGTGCAATGATTGAGTTCATGTCCCACTTGGATACAGCTGGAGTCACAGTGCAGAAAGATAGAGGCAGGATGGAAGCTGAGATTTCCTCCTTCAACAGTAGTTGAGGTAAGCAATGTGGAATTACGTAATCATTCCTAGATAATCCATAATTGTGGATTGTATACATCCATAGATCCATAATTGTGGGCTGTATCTTGGAATCCACAGATGAGGGCTATCAAGATTCTGGATAGAGGAGGGACCTTATCATGTATCCAAATTGTGTTAATTACATTATTCAGCCAAAACCGGTCTGGGTGTACTCTTGTGGACTATGTAACAGGACTTTTATGTTTACTGCGTTTGGATGTACAATCTGAGAGAAAAGGTTTGAGGAATACTTGGTGTGCTCTAATTGAAACCCCTAGTCTCTGGAGCACATGGCCGTGGAGGTGTTTTCAGCTTTTCAAAATATTTTTTTTTATTTTTAGATCATAACTACATCATATCCACTTACACTTTTCTGCCCACAGCCCTGCTATGATTACTCAATGTTCTCTAATTCACAGCCTGCTTTTCTTAAACAGGAGTTTCACATTAAACACAGTGAATATTGGAAGGTGGCATACATTTGGCTGCAGTATTTCCTAGCTATTAGGTCAAAGGTTGCTGACCAGGAACAATGAGTATGTAACAATATGTGCACAGAAAGGTCACTGTGATTTTCATAATGAGCTGCTTGACTTACAGGATAGTAGAAGAATGTATACTAAAACACAAACTTTCTGGAATAGGCCACTATCTGCAGGGTGGGTTGTGCAGAGCTACAAGGACTATAACATCTGAGTCATTGATTTCTGATTCCCTAGTAGTGGGCTGCAAAATTTTAGGTCCAACAGAGTGGTCCCAGACAATGCTGGACTCTGAAGGCTTCTTTCCATGATTCTCTTGTCCTTCTGCTCTGCTCCAGTTGTAAGGAAGAACACAGGTTGCACCATTCTGAATGTACAGTTTTCAAAGCAGGTCTGCTCAGATGTCATTTCTGCAAAATTTGTATGGACCATGAGACAGACTGGGGTTCTTTTGGTCCATGTGGTGACCTGGGCAGTTACCCTTGTCCTCTGAGCCTTCCTCTCCATGTGTTTCTTGGTTTGGGGGAGACTCCACATCTCTGGCATGGGTGGGTGTGTTGCTTATTATATAACTGTCCAGTGTGCATATTCATGCAATGCTGTTGGTGTGCAGTGGGGGCTGGGCTGGATAACTGAAGGTCTGATTTCTTGATGTTCTGAATATTCCCTCCACTTTCAGGTTTGCCTTATAAATATTTTAGAAAGTAGTAAAAAGTGGTGATGTGGATGTCTATCAGCAATACAAGATTATAATGTTTTTAACTCTCTGCTACCAAGAGTTACAATACTGTACTAGTGAAGATTAATTCCAGTGTACAAATTGTGTCTTTGTTCTACAGAGATTTCTCTGGTGTGTATGGTTTGGGACAGGGAGTTAGGTCAGGGTCTTCATCTTGGGCTTAAATCTCTTGGCAGGAAGCAGATTTTATTCTCCCATGTTGTTTGTGGAATGGGCATCAGTGGGGCTTAGTTTACCTGAATCCATAAAGGGGCATAAAGGTCTGCAGAGCCATAGCAGAAGATCAGCTCCATTTTCATAGAGAGCTCTAGAGCAGGGACATCCTGTCTTTGGAATAGATATCCATAGCTGCAGGGTCAAATTTTTGAAGGGTCACTTTGAATCGATTTATTTGGAGTGTTGAAGTCTGTGTTTATTTAATCTCTTTACACTTGGATGCATAAGTATTTGGATAACATTGGTCATGATCACACTTTTCATGGCTAAATTTCTTTTGTACTTTATATTAATAGTCGATATATTTTGACCTTTGTTCTTGGGTTATTCTCTCTATCTCTCTTATTCTTTTACAAAGAATATACATATTTTGATTGTTGTTACCTTGTGGTAAGTATAAAAGTCATATTATATCAGTTTGTGTATCTTGTTTTCCTAATTCCATTGAGCATTCTGGGTATTTCCAAAATAAAATGTTAATGTGCCTTTGTAATCTCCATTTTGTTATTAATTGTTGTTCATTGTCATTGGATTGTATTCATTTCATGTTACAAACTTAACTATGTATAGGATCTTAAATTATGATGCTTCGTGTTCCTAAAGACCATTATTTAGTTCTTTATTTATTTTGGTTTTATTGTTAATCCACGAAAGAGTTTTGGCTCATCAGAAAAAAACATGTTGTGTATCTTGGCAAGCGACGCAGCACATCTTTGGGGGATGACCAGAGTTCAGATACTGACATTCAACTTCACATAATTATCTACATCCCGTAACCTATATACTTATACAAACCATTTTCTCTCAAACTCATACATACAAAATATAGCAATAAACTTGATAAAATGGTAAAGACTAGTACCATGAATATTATTGCCATAAATTCTAATCTTATACACTATAATTTAGCTTTGACACACTGCACTGGAAATTGTAAAGCTACTTCTAGTTGTTCTTTTTTTTTAATTTTATTTAATTTTATATAACAGTCCAATTAAATGAAAACAAACATTTACACACAATATTTGGGAATTTGGGCGTCGTTCTTTCCAAACTACTTCCTGCTGGTAAGGGCGCTGTCTTGGGGGGTTCGAAGAAGATTCAGATATCCTGGCTGTAGTCTGTAGGGCTGTTTTGTCCAGCTGTTTTGAATGTAGGATCAGCTTGTACTCTGTTTCAGGCAGTCTGGTGTGATCAAACCACATTAGTCTGGAAGGAATCCACATCTTTTCATTTTCTGTGGAAACAAAAATAGAAATCCATTTCCCCAGTAACTTGTCCTTCAACTTAAATTTTGGACTCAAAGCATTTTTTTTTTTTAGTTTAATATTTTAAATGTCAATCCCAGTTCCCTCTCCCTCCCTCCCTCCCTCCCTCGTTCCCTCCCCCAGCCTTACCTCCCTCCTTCCCTCCCTTTTTACTCTCTCTGCCCTCTCACATGCACTCTAAACACCCTCCCCCTCCCATCCCCCCACCCCAATTCCATATGTAGGGGAGTGCTATCCAGTTGGGGTCATGTAGATCTGACAGGTCCTGTGAAGTAGGGACTAGGGCTTCTCTCCTGTCTCTAGATTAAGGCAGTTATCCCTCCATGGGGGATATGTTCGCAAAGTCCTTTTGTGCACCAGGGATACATCCTGGCTCCACTGTCTGAGGTCTCTTTGACTGCTCAGATGTTCTGGCTGAGACACATAATCAGGGGGGCCTGAGTCAGTCCCATGCTGGCTTCCCAGCTATCAGTCTAGTGGCCATTAGCTCCTCCTTGTTCAGGTAAGCTGTGTCTATTTGTTTCTGCAGCATGGTCTTGTCCTCTCCATCTGCATCTGGGTTCTAGTTCGACTCAGTGTTTATGTATGGGTGTTTGATCCTGTTTTCAACAGGCATTAGTTGAGGGCTCCATGGAGAAGTTAGTTGTTGATCTCACTCTCCAGGAAGGACATTTATGATAGCCTTTCCACGTGAGCTCAACTTGTTAGTTGGGAGCAGTCTTATAGTTCTCTCGGCCTTTCTTTGTGTTCAATTTTATCTTCAAACCAATATTGGCTCCCTCTTTTATGTTCTCTCTCTCTCTGTCTCTGTCTCTCTCTCTTTCCTATCTACTAGTCCTAACCAGGCTCAATATTCCTGGTCACACATGTTTTCCTTTCCTTCCCCTCATTTTCTTAGGAGAATTCGCTGTCCTCCCTCACTTCACCTGAGCTCTGGTGACTTGTTTCCTTGCCAGTTCTGTGAGGGACTTTATATGAATCTCTTAGAATACACCTTGTAGCCTAGTTCATCTGGTGATGTGAATTATAGGCTGGTGATCATTTGATCTGGGTCTAAAATCCATATATGGTGAGTACATACTGTGTTCCTCTTTTTGTGACTGGGTTACCTCATTCAGGATGGTTTCTTCAAGTGCCATCCACTTGCCTGCGAATTTCAAGATACCATTATTTTTTACTGCAGAGTAGTATTCCATTGTGTAGATGTGCCACATCTTCATTAACCACTCTTCAATTGAGGGGCATCTAGGTTGCTTCCAGGTTTTTGCTATTACAAATAGTGCTGCTATGAACATAGTTGAACAGATGTCTTTGTTGCATGGATGTGAATCCTTTGGGTATATATCTAAGAGGGGATTGCCGGGTCCTGTGGTAAACTAATTCCCATTTTCCTGAGGAACCGCCATACTGATCTCCAAAATGGCTGTAGGGTTGCACTCCCACCAGCAGTGGAGGAGTGTTCCACTTTCTCCACATCCTCTCCAACATAAGTCATCATTGGTGTTTCTAATTTTAGCCATTCTGGCAGGGGTAAGATGGTATCTCAAAGTTGTTTTGATTTGCATTTCCCTGATAGCTAAGGATGTGGAGCATTTTCTTAAGTGTCTTTCAGCCTTTTTGATTTCCTCTATTGAGAATTCTTTCTTCAGTTCTGTACCCCATTTTTTTAATAGGGTTATTTGGTGTTTTGTTGACTAGTTTCTTGAGTTCTTTGTATATTTTGGAGATCAGCCCTTTGTCGGATATACGATTGGTGAAAATCTTTTCCCAGTCTGTGAGCTGCTGTTTGGTCTTGTCGAGCTGTGTCCTTTGCCTTACAGAAGCTTCTAAGTTTGAAGAGGTCCCATTTATTAATTGTTGCTTTCAGTTTCTGTGCCCCTGGGGTTATGTTCAGGAAGCAGTCTCATATACCAATTTGTTCAAGAGTACCTCCTGCTTTCTCTACTAAGAGGTTCAATGTGGCTGGTTTGCTGTTGAGGTCTGTGATCCATTTGGACTTGAGTTTTGTGCATGGAAATGGACAGGGGTCTATCTGCAGCCTTCTACACACCCTCATCCAATTGTGCCAGCACCATTTGTTGAAGATGCTGTTCTCGCGCCATTGTATAATTCTAGCTGTTTTGTCAAAAATCAGGTGTTCATAGGTGCGTGGATTGATATCAGGATTTTCAATTCGATTCCATTGGTCTACCTGTCTATTTTTATGCCAATACCAGGCTGTTTTCAGAACTATAGTTCTGTAATAGATCTTAAAGTCAGGAATGGTGATGCCTCCTGATGTTATTTTATTGTATAGGGTTGTTTTGGCTATCCTGGGTCTTTTGTTTTGCCATATAAAGTTGATTATTATCCTTCCAAGGTCGTTGAAGAATTGTGCTGGGATTTTAATGGGGATTGCATTGAATCTGTAGATTGTTTTTCGGTGGATTGCCATTTTTACTATGTTAATCCTACCTAACCAAGAGCATGGGAAATCTTTCCAATTTCTGGTATCTTCTTTAATTTCTTTCCTTAGAGTCACAAAATTCTTATTATATAGGTCTTTTTTTTGTTTGGTAAGTGTTACACCAAGATACTTTCCAAGCAAATGGAAATAAAAGCAAGCAGGCGTAGCTATCCTAATATCTAACAAGTTACACTTCAAACCAAAATTAGTCAAAAGAGATGAAGACGGTCATTTCATATTCATATCAGGAGAAATCTCATCAACACAAAGTCTCAGTTCTGAACATCTATGCCCCTAATACTTCTAGTTGTTCTTAATAATCAAAACCTGGATTCAGATATGTGATTAATGATGAAAGATCAGAGAAGCAGAGCAGCCAATCCCTAGCTCTCACTTCTACTGAATCCTTAGACCAAAGGGGCGGGCTATTTTGACTCTAGGATTCTTCCCTCAGAAAACAATGAACTTTTGTCTTCTTCCCCTTATATTTCTCTTTCCTCCAACCATAACTACCTCCCAAGTTCAGGAATAAAAAAGAATGAAGCACCACTTGTCTCTCTTTCTCTTTTAGACTGGATCAATCTGGTGTACCTTGGGACAGCCATGAAATCCACCTGATTATGTCTCCCAACTGCTGGGATGAAAGGGTCCACCATGGCCTGTCATCTATGCCTAACTACTGCATAGCTCCACACTCTATTCTTAAAGCAAGTTTGTTTTTGTTTAGATGTGTTTATGGTTGAAAGAAGAGAATCGTTTCAGTCTGCATCGTGTAATGATGGGTGCAAGCTCTGCACATTGCATGGAGTGAGAAAGAGAGTTTGTACTTGTGCACTGCAGGAAGAGAGCTAGGTCGTCTATTGGTGACATTGGTAACAGACATTGAAATCTGTGTCTGACTAGGCTGTGGTGGCTTTTGCCTTTGATTGCAGCACTGAGGAAGTAGAGACAAGTGGATCTCTCTGAGTTTGAGGACAGCGTGGTCTACAGAGTAAGTTCCAGGACAGCAGGGCCACAAAGGGAAACTCCGTTTCAAAGACCTAAATAAATAAATAAATAAATAAATAAACAATAGACAGTTAATGAAAAAAAAATTTACTAGAAAACAAGAACAAGTTTAATATTAATATTTAGGAAGGAATTCACCGGCACAGTTTAGTGATCAAGGCACAGGATGACAGGAGCCACACAGGGAAATTCTGTCTTAAAAAAAAAAAAAAAAAAAAAAAACAAAAACCAAATAAGTTCCTATTTGTGCAGATCTCTAAAATGTCTAGGTCTAGAGTAAAATCCAGGGCCAAAGGAGGTGCTGGGCTTGCTGTGTCTTTAAGCACACTCTAACCCTTGAGGAAGAGCTCTTGTCACTCAAGCCTCATTAGCCAATCAGGGACATTGAGCCAACCCTCCAGTCTGAGGTCTGGAAGGAAACTTCCTGGAGCCATGCTGCAGGCTTGCTTTTATGTCAGAACAGGCACCAGAGGATTGACTGCTGCTCTGTGAGTGCTGCTGTGGGGAATGTAGGAGAACAGAAGCTGCAGGATGGTGAGTGACAGGGTTGGGGGGGTAGAATAGGGGAGTCATGAAAGTGTGTTCCTCAGGCCCTCCAGGAGGAGGCTGGTTTGGAATGTGCTGCCACATTCAGTGTTCTGTTGGGCCCATTGTGGTTCTTGCAGCTTCCCCAACCAGGGTGTGGCCTGGGAATATTTTTCCATGTGGGCTGCTTCTGAGGAAAGGATTTCGATTATGCAGCATGGTGAATAAACTTCTTTGTAGTCAGCTCCATTATGCTTTTGGTGCAAGGGTTGCAAGTTACCAAAAAGTTTGTCCAGTGCCTTCCAGAAGTTCTGCCCTTCACATCTAACATTTGTGGGTCAGATCCATGCAGAGTTATTATCATTTATTTTTTGCCATCAAAATAACTTTTCTTCTGTTGTTAAAAAATAAATAAAAAGATCTTATTTTACATATCGATCCCAGTTCCCTCTCCCATCCTCCTATTTCCCCCAGGACCTCCCATCCCATCCCCCCACATTCCTCTGGGAAGCTGAGTTCTTTAGGAGGGTTCATCAAAATCTGTCAAGTCATTTGGATTAGGCCCAGGCCCTCCTCCTTGTCTCTAGGCTAAGGGAGTATCCACATTTGGAGTTAATTTTGTGTATGTTCTAAATGGCATTCTTTTCTTAATTAACATATATATGGAGTCTCATTTATAGCATGATCTGGAATTTTCTATGTGGAGCAAGCTAGCCCCAATCTCATAGTTAACTGCCTGCCTGTTTCCTAAGGGATAGTTTAAAACAAAGGGAAAATACACACATCTGTAAATGGCATTCTTGTGTTGGATTACATTCTCCCACTGAGCTGTGATGTAGAGGGTGGAATTATTGATATAAAGGATTTACCAATTCTTGCAATATAGAGAGTCATAAAAAAATATTTAGCTGAGATAGTGCTGCCCCTAAATTAAAAAATAAAAAAAGTGAGTTGTGTGCTAACCAGGCATGTTACAGAATAGGATGGAAAAATAGAAATTTATTCAACAGGATACTCCAGACTTTTGGCTCCAAACAATGGCAATGGAGAAACCAACGATTTACAAACCCCCAAGAACCACCTCCATAACATTGAGTAGGGCTTTTACAAGTTGTACAAGGTTGCATTACTGGGTTCCAAAGAGCATTATGTGCTGATGTGCCATAAACATCCATTTTATTCTAGAGAAAATCATAGCTCTGTCATATGGGCAAGATGAGCACAGGTGACAACTTTTTGAAAAGAAAACAGAGATGTGTTGAGAGCTGGACAGATCAAGCAAGACTTGCTGTTTAGGTCTTTGCTCATGGAGAAGGAACATAGATCCTTCTGAAACCCAGAGCCAATAACACCCATGGTTTCTAGAATGAGCATTTTTCCATCAGATCTTGAGCCACCAAGAATAAAGTAGAACTCTACCTTTAAAACAAGGAAGATGCTTGGCAGAAAATTCAATTTTCTGGCACCAGGTTCTTTGTGGAGGGGGTTGCTTCAAATCATGAGAACAAAACTCTTCCCACCACATGAAGCTGTGGCCCATGGCCACTGGGAGGCTTAGTTGGTAAAGTTTTTGGGAATCCTGTGTTCCTCTTATACTGCACTTTTTGGGTATCCTTCTCCTGAGTTTGTCCCATTGAATGGTAACTCCTGCTGACTTCCTAGAGTCTGCCATTTCCTTCCATTTTCCCATAGAAGTAGTATGCAAGAAGCTATTCCTCATAAGAAACATACTTAGAATATGGCATGGCTTAAGCAATAACTCCCTATCCCAGCTTTTCAACATTTCTTTGTTCTGCCTTCCCTTCTTTTCAAATGTTCTGACACTTCTCCCTTAGGACCTGCCAGTAAAATGTGACCTGCTGTTTCACGTTACCCTGTACTATGAAATAATTATGGTGCTATCTTAACTATTGAAAGCTTATATTGCTTACTGGCCCAACTTGCAGTATCCTGTCACTTTATAAATTTCTCAAGGTATAAGCTGGAGTCAGAATTTGAAAGAACTTAAGGCAACATACATGGAATGTAAAATCTGTATTAGGAATGAGATTTTGGTGGTTAACACCTTTAATCCCAGCACTCAGGAGGCACAGGAAAGTAGATCTATGTGAGACCAAGGCCAGCATGGTCTACCAAGATATTCCTAAGACAACTAAGGCTATTTATTGCACAGAGAATCTCTGTCTCAAAACAAACAAACAAAACCAACAATAACACCAATGCCCCGACCAGCGGGGCCTAGTTATTCGTGGGTCGAGGTGAGCTAGAACCTGAAAATAATGGGAGAGAAAGAAGGAACGAGACCATGCAATCTTTGTCAAGGTCTAACTTTATTAGGCACAAAGAGGGGTTTTAAAGCAAAGCAGGGAGGAAATGGGAAGGGGTAGCTGTGCTGACTCTGGGGCTCTGGTATTTTCCCAGGCCAAAAATATCAGACCCTAGATGTCTGCCTATCTCAGTTCCTGGTGTCTTATTTCATCTCAGTTCCTGGGTTGAATGGGACATAAATATTAGACCATAAGTGTCTGTTACTGGTAAATAATGTGGGCACATATCACAGTGTTTGACAATCTGTTGAGCAGTCTCTGTAGTTAAACCAAACACTTTTCTTAGACTATTCCTATTTTGATGATGACGCCACCTTCTTGGGGAGGCTGGAAATGAATCCAATATATAAGGCCATTTTTGCAAAAACTGGAGGAAAGTATAACTACAACAAAAAGCTGTTCATAATCTAGGTGCCAAAGATGGGCTTTTTCAATGCTTTTTAATAGAATTGGATGGCCTCTTTGGCCTTGATGTAATTTGTCTGGGAGAGGTCTGAGCTGGATCCCCTGGAAGAATATTATATATTGGTCTAAGCTCCCCGTTTTAATGGAGAGAGGTGGATCCATTGAACATCTACCAAAACTTTTTTGCCAATTGTGAAGAGTTTTTAAATTTGAACAATCAATTTGGAGTCTTTGAGGTGGAGGACAGTCTGTTGGATTCGATAGCCTAGGTATGTGTAAGGAGGTTTCTTTTGAATATTCTCTCGAGCCAAAGTAAATCCATGAGCCTTCAGGTGTAGCACTGACCACGCCCATTGGGGGTTGGAGCGATGGGCGGAGGTGACCTGAGGAAGGAGGTCGGAGGGGGCCAGGAAGGCGCTCTCTCTTTCTGGCGTGACTCCGGACAGGAGAGGATCGGGTTGAATTTCCTGGTCTTCATCTGTCTAGGTTGTAAGTTATTTCTCCCTGAATAAACATCTATTCGGCCTATTTGTTTATCCTGATCCTTATTTACCGCAATATTCAGGAGTTCCTGTCATGTAGCAAACACTTTAAGACATCTCTCCTCAGCAGGCGCTGCCAGCAGAATATCATCCATATAATGGATAATGTAAAGATTAGAAAACCTCTACCTGATAGGATCCAGGCAAGCAGCCACATAAGCCTGGCATATTGTAGGACTTTAGCCATTCCTTGGGAGAGCACCACCAATTGAATGTGACGGGTGTGTTTCCCATTAGAAATTGAATCGAAGGAAGGCTAAATGCAAACCTGGGGCTAACTTGGGAGTGCAGAAGAATGGAAAAGGCAATCCTTTAAATTAATAACAATTAGATGCAGGGAGGAATTGGGGAGGGGTAACTTTGCTGACTTTGGTGCTCAGGTACATAAATGTCTGTTTATCTCAGTTCCTAGCGTCTTGGCTCATCTCAGTTCCTGGGTTGAATGGAACAGACTGCTTTTTTTAAGCAGTTTTTTGTTTTACCAAGTAGGGTTCAATTAGAGTTTTAATGTGTAAGTAATTCTGCAAGAGGATGTGACTCAAGGCCAGCTCCCAACAGAGTAGGACTTCTGTCTTGTCTCTAGGTTAAGGCAGTATGCTCCATGGGGGATTTGTCCAAGGTCCTTTTGTGCAAGGGATACATCCTGGTTACACTATCTGAGGTCTCTTATACTGCTCATGCCTTCTGTCTGAGACCCATATTCAGGGGTCTGAGTTAGTTCCATTCTTGATATCCAGCTATCAGTCTAGGGGCCCCTTATCTCCTCCTTGTTCAGGGCAGCTGTCTCTATGTGTTTATGCAACCTGGTATTGTCCTCTCCCTCTTTATCGGATTCTAGTTTGACTCAGTGTTTAGTTATGGGTGTTTGCTTCTGTTTTCAACAGGTACTAGATGAGGGCTCCATGATGGTGGATAAGTTAGTTGTTGATTTCACTATCTGGGAAGTGCATTCATGGTAGCCTTTGAGGAAAGGATTTCCATCACAGAGCATTGTGTATAAACTTTTCTGTAGTCAGGTCCATTATTCTATTGGAGCACAGGGATGGCAATTTACCAAACAAGAAGAGGTTCTGTTTGTCCAGCACCTTCTAGAAGTTCTGCCCTTCACATCTAAAGTTTAGGGGTCAGATCCATGAGGAGTTACTATCATTTTTTTTTTTCATTTGCCATCAAAATTGCTTTTCTTCTGTTTTTAAAACAAAATAAATAAAAGATCTTATTTTACATATATCCCAGTTCCATCTCATCATCCCATTCCCCCAAGCGACCTTCCCATCCTATCCTCCATGCATTACTCAGGAGGCTGAGGTCTTCCAGAAGGGATCATCAAAATCTGTCAAGTCATTTGAGCATTAGCCCAGGCTCTCCCCCTTGTGTCTAGGCTAAGGGAATATCCATACTTAGAGTTAATTTTGGGCATGATCTAAATGATATTCTTTAATTCTTCTTTAATGTGTGTGTGTGTGTGTGTGTGTGTAATTTTTTGAAATAGGATTTCTCCTTGTAGCTTTGCAGCCTGATTTAGAATTTTCTATGTAGTGCAGGGTAGCCCCAAACTTACAGAGATCTGTGTGTCTCTGCCTCCCTAGTGCTAGGTTAAAGTCAAGTGCCAATAAAGACATGTATATTTGATATTCTTGTGTTGGAACACACTCCACCGTTGAGCTCTTTTGTGGCAGATGGGAATTGTTGATATAAAGGTTTACCAATTCTTGGTGGATAGTTAGTCTCTCAAGGGAATTTAGCTGAGGTAGTGCTGCCACTAAAATAAAAAAAAAATGAGTTTCATGCTAACCAGTCATGTTAGAGATTAGGATGCTAAAATATGCATTTGCTCTCCAGGATATTCCAGATATTTTGCTCCAAATCATGGCAATGGACTAAGCACTGATTTACAAACAGCCCCAATGCCCATCTCCTTTCCATGGAGGAAGGCTTTTACAAGCTGTTCAAGGGTGCATTACTGGGTCACAATGAACATTAGGACCTCGTGTGCCATAAACATCCATTTTCTTCTTGAGAAAATCATGGCTGTCATATGAGCAAGATGAGCCCATGTGACAAGTGTTTGAAAAGGAAAATAGTGATGTGTTGTTGGCTGCTCTGAGCAAGCGAGAATTTTTGTCTGGGGCCTCACTCATGAAGAAATAACATAGCTCCATCTGAAACACAGGAAAGTGCTTGTCAGAGCAAATAACAGCCTCAGGGTTCTAGTCTTAGGTGTTCATCCTTTGAAACAAGGAAGATGCTTGGGAGGGAGTGCAATTGTGTATGACCAGGGCCTTTGTGGAGGCTTGCTTCCAGATCCCAAGAACACAACTCTTCCCACTACATTGAGCTCTGGTTATTGGGCCCATCACAACTGAGGTCTTAGCTAGTAATGTCATTGGGATTCCCTTTGTTCCCCCTGCACTGCATTATTTGAGTAGCATTCTCTTTGTCCCTTTGAATGGTAACTCCTGTTGACTTCCTAGAAGCCCCCTACTTCCTTCCATTTCCACATGGGAGTAGTATCCAAGACACTATTCCTCACAATAAGCTTACTCGGAATAAGACACAGCTTCAGGAAAACCTCCCTGACCAAGCTTGCATCTTTTCTTTGTTCTGCCTTCCCTACTTTTCTCATCTTCTGGCACTTCTTCCTAAGGACCTGTCAGTAAGGTGTGATCTGCTGTTTCATGTTCCTCCTGTACTATGAAATAATTATGGTGCTATCTTTTGTGTTGAAGGATTATATTGCCTTACTAGCCCAACGAGCAGTAACCTGTCACTATTTAAATTCCTGAAATTATAAGCTGGAGTCAGTCATTGAAAGAACTTAAAGATGGCAAAACATGTCGAATGCAAAATCTGTTTTAGGAGTCAGGTTGTGGTGGTCCACGCCTTTAATCACAGCACTCCAGGAGGCACAGGCAAGTACATCAATGTGAATCAAGTTTAGCATGTTCTACACAGGTACGTCTGAGATTCTCTCTTCCATCTCTTGAATTCTATTGGTTATGCTTGTGTCCGTAGTTCCCGATTTTTTGCCCAGCTTTTCAATTTTCAGCATTCCTTTGGTTTGTGTTGCCTTTACTTTCTCAATTTCAGTTTTCAAGTTTTGAACTGTTTCCTTCACCCTGGTTAATTGTTTTTTTCTTGGCTTTCTGTACTTTCCATAAGAAATTTGTTCATTTCTTCCACTTTTTTTGGTTGTTTTTCCTCCATTTCTTTAAGGGATTTTCTCACATCTTCTTTGAGGGCCTCTATCATTTTTATGATGGTAATTTTTAAGTCGTACCCTTCTGCTTCTTCTGCTTTGTTGTTGTGTTCCATTCTAGTTGGTGTAGATTCCCTAGATTCTGGTGGTGTCATGTTTGTCTTTCTGTTGTTAGGTGTTCTCTTGTATTGCCTTCTTCCCATAGCTTCTTCCAGTAGGTGTTGGTGGTGTCTCCCCCCTCTCTCTATGGTACTTCCCCGATGGGCTTATGTGGGTCTGAGATTCAATATCTGTAGCTCTGTGTGGTCCAAGCTCTCTAGGAGGTTTCTCCACAGACCGGGATCCAGGGATGGGGTCAGGGATGAGGATCCAGAAGAAGATGCCAGCAGGTACTCACAGTGGTCCTCTGGCCAATAGCTCTGGCCAATAGCTCTGGCCAATAGCTGGCGGAAGAGGGCAAGGGCTGAGCTGGAACTTGAGAAGGTTTTGCAGGATGGTGGGATCTCCCTGGAAACTGGCGCTCTCCAGCTGAGACCTCATTCTTTGGCAGAGGCCAGGATTTGGTGGTCAAGGATCTTGCCTGCAGGAACTCTGAGTGGACCCACAGAGATAGGCGGATATCTGGGAGGGCCCCGGGACTCCAGCAGAGGACTGGGGGCGGGGGTCAGGGACCAAGCCAGTGGAGATTACGGGTGGTCCCGCATGGATAGTCAGGTCTCCTTTGTTCAGAGTTGCTCCTAGAAGTCTCCGAAGTAGGGTGGACTGTTGGCTCCACCCTCTGTCCCAGTGCTTAACCCCTGGTATCATTTTTATAGATTTCTTTTATTTATTTATTTATTTATTTATTTATTTATTATTTTTTTTGAGACCCAATTTCTTTGTGGCTCTGGAGCCTGCCCCAGACTAGATCTTGTAGCCCAGGCTGATCTTGAACTTACAGAGATAGGCTTCCCTCTGCCTCCTGAGCACTAGCATTAAATACATGTGCCACCACCACCCAGATATTGGTATCTTTTTAAATGTCTTTTTTAAACATATTAATGCTTTTATCTCTATTTTGCTGTACTCCTCTTTCTTAGATTTTTACTTATTTAATTCCTTTTCTCAAGTGATGTTGATGATTGATTTCTGATTAGAGCAAAGTCTCTTGTAACTTTGGCTTTTCATATGCTGAGCTATTGAGAATTGCTTTGAACTCCTCATCCCGCTTCTCCTTGACAGTGCTGGGAAGAAAATCCTACATGTCCTTCTAGTCTGGCCTTTGACTTGTCACTGAGAAGTAAAATAGACCAGAAAATGAGTGAACTCCTTACATGTCTGATTATTGTGGCAACATATAAATGAAGCGGGATTTATGCAAGAATTGAGTACATGACCCACTTTGATACTGGTGGAGTCACAGTGCAGAATGTGACAGGCAGGGTGGAGGCTGAGATTTCCTCCTTTATCAGTAGTCGAGGTGAGCAATGTAGAATTAGATAATCATTCCTAGATAATCCATAATTGTCCCAGTGGGTAGTTTCTTGGAATCCATGGATAAGGGCTATCAAGAATCTGGATGGAGAGAGACCGTAACGTGAATACAAATTGCTATAGTTACAGTATTCAGCCAAAACAGGTCCGGGTGAACTGTTGTGGACTAGGTAACAGGACTGTTACTTTTTGTGGTTGTAGATGTACAGTCTGAGAGAAAAGGTTTGAGAAATCCTTGTTGTGCTCTAAGAGAAACCCCTAGTCTCTGGAGCACATGACCATGAAGTGATTTCCAGCTTTTCAAAATATTTTTTTTTTTAGAACATAACTGCATCATATCCACATACTCTTTTCTGCCCCCCAAGCCCTAGCATGATTCCCCATTATTTTCCAATTCACAGCCTGCTTTTCTTAAACAGGATTTACACACTGAAAACAGTGAACATTTGAAGGTTTCATGCCCAACTATGTGGTCAAGAGTTAAAAGCCATGAACAATAAGTGTGTAATAGAATGTGCACACAAAAGACACTGTGATTTTCCCAATGAGCAGTTTGTGTTCCAGGACAGTAGAAGAATGTATACTAAAACACAAACTTTCTTGACTAGGCCCCTGTCTCCTGGGTAGGTAGTGCAGAGCTACAAGGACTGTGCAATCTGAGTCATTGACTTCTGATCCCCTCGTAGGGGGCTGCAAAAATTATAGGTCAAACTGTGTGGTCCCAGCCAATTTGGGACTCTGAAAAGGCTTCTTTCCAGGACTCCCTTTTCCTTCTGCCCTATTGAGATTTAAGGAAGAACACAGGTTACACCATTTTTAAAGCAGGTATGCTCAGCTGCCATTTCTGGAATGATTTGTATGGATTCTGAGACAGACTGGTTCTTTTCATCCATGAGGTAACCTGGGCAATTGCCCCTGTCTTCTGAGTCTTCCCATTCATGTTCTTCTTGGTTTGCTAGAGACTCTGTAGCCCTGGCATGGGAGGATGTGCTGCATATTACATAACTGTCCAGTATGCACATGCATGCAATGCCGTTTGTGTGCAGTGGTGGCTGACACTGGAAAACTTAAGTCTTATTTCTTGAAGTTCTGTATATTCCATTCCACTTTCAGGTTTGTCTTCTAAATATTTTAGAAAGCATTAAAAAAATGATGATCTGTATGTCTATAAGCCATACAAGATCATAATGTTTTTAAATCTATGCTACCTCCCCTTATAAGACATGTTACATGAAGTTTAATTCCAGGGGACAAAAGGAGTCCCTGTTCTGCAGAGATTTCTCAGGTGGGTATGGTTTTGGGTAGCGAGTTAGGTCAGGGTCCTAATGTTGGGCCATCTAACATGTGGCAGGAAAGCAGATTTTAAAATATTCTTCCATGTTATTTGTGGAATGGGCATCAGTGGGGATGGATCCAGAGTCATAGCAGAAGATGAGCTCCTTCTGCATAGAGAGCTCTAGAGCAGGGACCTCCTGTCTTTGGAATAGATATCCATAGCTGCAGGGTCAAAAGTGTTGAATGGTTACTTTGGGTTGATTTAATTGGGGTGTTGAAGTCTGATTATTTAATCTCTGTACACATGGTTTCATAGGTATTTGGATAACATTGATCAAGATCAAACTTTTCCTAGCAAACTTTCTTTTGTACTTTATATTAATAGTTGATGATATTTTCTGGCCTTTGTTCTTGGGTTATTCTCTCTATTTCTTTTATTCTTTTACAAATATTGTTCGTATTTTGATTGTTGTAACTTTGTGGTAAGTATAAAAGTCATATTGTGTCAGTTTTTGTACTGTGTTTTCATAATTACATTGAGCATCCTGTGTATTTTCGAAGAAAAATGTTAATCTGCCTTTGTAATAAGCATTTTGTTATAAATTGTTGTTCATTGTCATTGGATTGTATTCATTTTATGTTGCAAACTTACCATGTATAGGATCTTAATTCTGATGCTTCATATTCCCAAAGACCATTATTTAGTTCTTTATTTATTTTGGTTTTATTGTTAATCTGTGGAAGAGTGTTGGCTCATCAGATAAAATATGTTGTGTATCTTGGCAAGGGACTCAGCATATATTCTTTTGGGGGATGACCAAAGGTCAGATACTAACACTCAACTTCACATAATTATCTACATCCGATAACCTGTATATTCCTACAAACCATTTTCTCTCATGCTCAAACACACAAAATGTAGCAATAAACTTTATAAATTGATAAAGATTTATACCCTCAATCCTTGTCTTGTACACCATAGTTTAGCTTTGACACACTACACTGGAAACTGTAAAGCTAATTCTAGTTAGTCTTAATAGTCAAAATATGGACTCAGATATGTGGTTAATGATGAACGATCAGAGAAGCAGAGCAGTGATCCCCTAGTTCTTACTTCTACTCTATCTTCAGACCAAAGGGTCTGGCGATTTTGATCCTAGGAGTCTTCCATTAGAACACAATGAGCTTCTGTCTTCTTCACCCTTATATTTCTCTCTCCTCCCAGCCATATCTACCTCCAAAGTACAGGAATAAAGGAATGAGCCATGACCTGTCTCTCTTTCTCTTTTAGACAGGATAAATCCAGTGTATCCTGGGGTGGCCATGAAATTATATAGATCCCCCTGATCCAAACTTCTTTGATTAAAGGTGTGTTCCTCCATGGCCTGTCCTCTATGGCTAACTACTGCCTAGCTACACATTCTGTTCCTAAAGCAAGTTTTTTTTTTTTTTTTTTTTTTTGATAGATTTAATTATTTTTTTGTTTTTTTTTGGTGTTGTTTTGAGACAGGGTTTCTCTGTGTACATTTGGAACTCTACCGAAGACACAGAGATTCACCAGCCTCTGCCTCTCTAAGAACTGGAAGTTAAGGCCTGTGCCACCACCATCTGGCAGGCTTCATTTGCTAAAGCACAAACAAAATACAACAACACTTGGAGGAAAATTTTACAGTCTCCACAAATATAATTCCATGTGGATCCTGCTGAGTCTACCCCTTTATAGCACTGAAGCGTATTTCTTTGAAATACTTGTGTATACTGAAGACCAGCTGGAACATCCACACCCATAAACCAAACAAATACCAAATTCTTCAAATGTACATTGGTCAGCACGATTGATGTACTAGCTGGCCCAGAGCCTGTAAGACATTCCAATAAAGCCACGTTCTATACACATAGAGAGATATGTTCTACCAATCCTGCTCTAACAGAAAACATCGAGTAATGCAAATGTTTCCTCACCTTCCTACTGAGGAACCTGTGTTGGTTCACCATAGTCCTCATAGATAAAGACATTTTTCTCAGCCACACTCTTTGAGTATTCAGCTTATCATGCAGATGACACTTGTTATTATTATTCACTTCTCAAGAATTTGACTCTAATTTCAGGAATAAAACTCCAATACAATTGACCAATATCCCTGGCGTCTGTCCAGGAGAAAATTGTATCATCTTGTTTGTAATATTGCTCATGCCTTTCTCTCATGGTTTTCTGAGGTACCTGTAACAACCAGGTAAAAAGTCCCCTCAGGTCTCCTGACCTCAGCAAGATAGCACAGAACAAACATCACTTGTGTCCTAAAAAATTTCCCTATATTTTAATATTCTGGGGAGTCTTCCATCTGTTTAATAAGAGAATCATTTCAGTCAGCATTGTACAATGGTCTGAGCAAGCTCTACACATTATGTGGAGGAAGAAAGAGAGATTGAGTCTGTGCATGCAGGAAGAGAGCTGGAGCATTTAATGGTGACATGAGGAAGCGACATTGAAATTTGTGTCTGACTATGCAGTGGTGGCTGTCGTCTTTGATTCCAGCACTCAGGAAGTAGAAGAAAGTAGATTTCTGTGAGTTTGAAGACAGTCTGGTCTACAGAGTAAGTTCCAGAACAGCAGGGTCACACAGGGTAACTGTGTATCAAACACCAAAAGAAATTAATTAATTAATTAATTAATATTGAACAAGTAATGAGAAAAATCTACTAGAACGTGACAAAAACAAGATTAATAATTGTAAGGAGTATGTTTTTTCTGCCTGCCGCCGCTGGTCTTGTCCCGCCGCCATGCCACCAGCCCCAAATACTACACAGAGACTCTGTATTCGATACAATACTGTTGGCCTGGTTACTTGTTTCTTATTGGCTAGCTCTGTCTTAATTATTAACCCATTTCTGCTGATCTATGTATTTCTCTTACCAGGGAGCCGGCGGCATACTGCTTTCTTCAGACTCTCCATCTTGACTCTCCTTACTACTTCCTATTTCCTCCTTGTCTCCTAGTCCCTCCTATCTTCCAACAGTGCTTTATTATTAACCAGTATGAGAAACATATACAGAATGACATCTCCCATCATCTCCTCTTTTCTGTCTAAATAAAAACAAGGGTTTTAACCTTAACATAGCAAAATATATCACATAACAATTATCAAATAAGAATCACAGTTAACACTATTTAGTCCATTAACATTTAGCAAGATTTGAAGAAAATATTCCATCATCTATCCTATCTTTGTGTGTCTAAAGTCTGTGTAACTTATCTTTAATACTAAGGAAAACTATAACCATAACTATCAGTCTTCAACTCCTTCAAAGACCACGGAAGGATAATATATAAACTCTACAAATGACAGAGACATCTTGCCTTTGTCAGTCACCTGACGTTCTTCTGTAATCTATCTTCAGCCCATAGGCCATAGTGTGTCTGCCAGACTCTTCAGCAAAGCAGGAAACTTTAAACTGTCTTCTTGAGTTGGCAGTTTGTCAGTCACTTTCCTCTGTGTCCTGCAGACTGTCTGGCAGACTCTTCCATGAAGCAGGAACTCTATAGCAATGTCCATCTTGAATCAGCAATCACTTTTCTATGGGTACTGCATGTCCAGTTTATATAGCACAAAGTCAAACAGTCCAGACAAGAGCAGTATCTTGTCCACATGGCTAGTTTTGCCATATTGAAAGCAAACTCCATAGCGAGTTTCTTCAATGTCCATCTTCCTTTCTGTTGCAGGTGGTATTGCCAAGAGCAATTATGTCTCACTGTCACGAAAACCCTAATCCATTTTAAATGCCATATTCTGTAGGTATTTGAAAGGTTTGAAGAATGCCTACCTATCTCAAATACATCTCTGTGTATCTTGAAAAACCTAACTAACTTAACTCTAAGCTTTGACTATCATAGGTAATTATCTATAATCTGTGGTACATTATACAATATGTTTCTGAATGAACTATATAAACACAATACCTAAACAAAAGGAGAAATATATACATCACAAAATTGACCTTAAATTGTATCAATAAATGAAAATCCATTCCAATACAAAGTATCCATATCTATACCATAATTCCCTTTTTACCTTTAAAAGAATATTGGTTGTGATCATTACCCATTTATAACCAAGTCCATTTAAGTGAAACCAAACATTTATAAACAATATTTGGGAATTTGGACGTCGTTCTTTCCAAACTACTTCCTGCTGACAGGGGGCACTGTCATGGGGGATCATGAGAAGACACAGAAATCTTGGCTGTAGTCTGCAAGGCTGCTTTGTTCAGCTATTTTGAATGTAGGATCACCTGGTCCTCTGTTTCAGGGGGTCTGGCTTGATCAAACCACACAAGTCTGGAAGGAATCCACAGCTTTTTATTTTCTGTGGAAACAAAAATAGAAATCCTTTTCCCCAGTAACTTGTCCTTAAACTTAAATGTTGGAGTCAAAGCATTTTTAAAATATATAAATTTAATTAATCCAGCAGCATTTCCTTTATCAGTTGTTGTTATTTTCTCAGCAGTCAAACAATGTAGAGACAACACAATAGCATACAGTAACCAGATTCTCTCTGAGCTTTTCATCTTTACGTGGCTTTATTATTACTCCATTTCTTTTACTTTTTATTCTTTTATTTTTTGACATAGGGTTTCACTGTGTAACTCTTATCTGTCCTGGAATTTACTCTGCATTCCAGGTTTACTTTGCAAATCACAGAGATCTGCTTGCCTCTGTCTCCTGAGTGCTGGGATTAAAGGCGTGTGCCACCACACCCAGTTCCTCTTTGTCTATTTAAAACCATTTTATTTTTGTCTCCCAAGCCTATGTATTTTTTTAAAACACACTGTAAACTTTTAGCACCTTTTCTTAATGTGAATCTGTCTCTACTATAAATCTTTATCTTTTTTATGGCCATGAGTCTTTATCTGTTAAACAACAACATTGTTAAAATGAAAGTCTTTGTTTCTGCCGTGGTTTACCAAAGATGGTGGCGGGTACTTTTACCGCCAGCACTGAGAGCTGTGCTCACCACCTTGGTCTGCGCTGCCACCCAGAAAGCATGCTGCCGGCTTGGAGATGTGGTCACTGCCATTGCCATCTCTCATACACACCAATAAATTGTTAGCAGAGTTTCTTGAAAGCCTTGCAGTTTTTTGCCGCATATGCTGAGTCAGGAATCTTCCCTTAAGGAGCCAAGCGAATATCTGCTTGTCTCTAGCAAAGCAGAGTTCAACTGAGAAAATGATGTTACCAAGAAACCTTGCTTGTCTCTGTTCTTTTGTTTGTAAAACCCTTTCTTAAGCTTTTGTTAAATTTTAAGTGTAAGTTCTTATTAGCCACGTTGGGCGCCATCTGTAAGGAGTATGGTTTTTCCGCCTGCCACCGCTGGTCTTGTCCCGCCGCCACGCCGCCAGCCCCAAATAATACACAGAGACTCTGTATTCGATACAATACTGTTGGCCTGGTTACTTGTTTCTTATTGGCTAGCTCTGTCTTAATTATTAACCCATTTCTGCTGATCTATGTATTTCTCTTACCGGGGAGCCGGCGGCATACTGCTTTCTTCAGACTCTCCATCTTGACTCTCCTTACTACTTCCTATTTCCTCCTTGTCTCCTAGTCCCTCCTATCTTCCAACAGTGCTTTATTATTAACCAGTATGAGAAACATATAGAGAATGACGTCTCCCATCAAATAATAATAATTAGGAAGGAATTGACCAGCACAGTTTACTGAGTGAGTTCTTGCACAGCAGGGACCAACAGGGAAATTCTGTCTCAAAAAAAAAATCAAAAAACAAAACAAACAAATAAGTTCCTGTTCGTGCAGATCTCTGAAATGTCTAGGTCTAGAGTAGAAGCCAGGGGCAAAGGAGGTTCGGGGCTTGCTGTGTGTATAAGAACACTCTTCCCTTGAGAAAGAGCTCTTGTCACTCAAGCCTCACTAGACAACCAGGGACACTAAGCAACCCTGCCAGTTTCAGGTCTTGAAGGAGACTTCCAGGAGCCATGCTGCAGGCTTGGTTTTATATCAGAACAGGTGCCAGAGGAGTGATTGCTGCTCTGTGAGTGCTGCTGTGGGGAATTTATTGGAGAGCATGGATAAGCACAGAACATGAGGTATGGTAAGCAAGGGGGTGGGGAGGGTGGGGTGGGTATTCATGAAAGTCGGTTTGGCAGGCCCTCCAGGAGGAGGCTAGACTGGGTATGCTGCCACATTCAGTGTTCTGCTAGGCCATTGTGGTCCTAGCAGCTTCCCTGACCAGGGTATTGCCTATGAATACTTCTCCATGTGGGTCGCCTGAGGAAAGGAATTAAATCAGGTAAGATTGTGAATAATCTTCTTTGTAGTCAGCTCCATTATGGTTTTGGTGCACAGGGATGGCTATTTATAAAGAAGGAGGGGTTCACTTAGTCCAGTGCCTTCAAGAAGTTCTGCTCTTCACATGTAACATTTAGGGGTCACATCCATTCCAGAGTTATCATGTTCTCTTTTTGCCATCAAAATAATTTTTTCTTCTGTTGTTAAAAAATAAATATAAAGATATTATTTTACATATCGATCCAGTTCCCTCTCCCTCCCATCCTCCTATTTCCCCCAGCGACATCCGCATCCCATGGGCCATGCATTCCTCTGGGAGGCTGAGGTCTTTAGGAGGGATCATAAAATTCTGTCAAATCGGTTGAGTTTTGGCCCAGGCCCTCCCCCTTGTCTCTAGGCTATGGGAGTATCCACATTTGGAGGTAACTTTGTGTATGTTCTAAATGGCATTCTTTTTCTTCATTTCTCTGTGTAGCTTTGCAGCATGATCTAGAATTTTCCATGTGGAGCAAGCTAGACCCAATCTCATAGAAAACTTCTTGCCTCTGTTTCTGAATTGCTAGGTTAAAGCAAAGGGAAAATACAAACATCTGTATACGGCATTCTTGTGTTGGATTACATTCTACCACTGAGCTGTGACATAGAGGAGAGAATTGTTTCTATAAAGGATTTACCAATATTTGGGAGATAGGGAGTTGCAAAAAACTTATTTAGCTGAGATATTGCTACCCCCCAAATTTAAAAAAAAATAGAAAAAAGTTAAGTTGTGTGCTAACCAGGCATGTTACAGAATAGGATGCTATAATATACATTTGTTCCCCAGGATACTCCAAATATTTGGATCCAATCCATGTCAATTAGCAAAGCAATGATTTACAAACCCCCAAGGCCCACCTCCATACCATTGATTAGGTCTTTTACAAGCTGTACAAGGGTGTATTACAGGGTTCCAATGAACATTAGGTGCTGGTGTGCCATAAACATCCAGTTTTCTTCAAGATAAAATCATGGCTCTGTCATATGGGCAAGATGAGCCCAGGTGAAAACTGTTTGAAAAGAAAACAGTGATGTGTTGAGGGCTAGACAAAGCAAGCAAGACTTTCTCTTTAGGTCTTCACTCATGGAGAATGAACATAGTTCCTTCTGAAACCCAGGGCCAATAACACCCAAGGTTTCTAGAATTATGATGTTTCTATCAGGTCTTGAGCTATCAAGAATAAAGTAGAACTCCACCTTTAACACAAGGAAGATTCTTGAGAGAAAATTCAATTGTCTGGGGCCAGTGTCTTTGTGGAGGGGTTGCTTCAGACTCTGAGAACACAAATATCCCCACCACATGGAGCTGTGTTTATTAGGCCCATGGCTACTGTGGGCTTAGTTGGTGATGTTTTGGAGATCCCTGTGTTCCCCTTGTACTGCACTTTTTGAGTATCCTTCTCCTGAGTTTGTCCCATTGAATGTTAACTCCCACTCACTTCCTAGAGTCTCAAATTTCCTTCCGTTTCCTCATGGAAGTAGTATACAAGAAGCTATTCCTTATAAGAAATGTACCTAGAATATGGCATGGCTTAAGCAATACCTCCCTACCTTACCTTTCATCTTTTCTTTTTCTGCCTTCCATTCTTTTCTCATCTTCTGACACTTCTCCCTCATGACTTGCCAGTAAAATGTGACCTGCTGTTTC
Organism: Phodopus roborovskii; assembly: GCF_943737965.1. Lineage (NCBI taxonomy): Eukaryota > Metazoa > Chordata > Mammalia > Rodentia > Cricetidae > Phodopus > Phodopus roborovskii. The sequence continues at coordinate 12,110 of NW_026126873.1, read as the reverse complement.
ATGTTACTCCTGTACTATGAAATACTTATGGTGTTATCTTTTCTATTGAATGCTTATATTGCCTTACTGGCATAACTTGCAATATCCGGTCACTAGTCAGACATTCAAAGTACTTAAAGAAGGCAACATATGTTGAATGTAAAATTTGTTTTAGGAGCGAGATTGTGGTGGTTCACGCCTTTAATCCCAGCATTCAGGAGGCACAGGAAAGTTGATCTGTGTGAGGTCAAGGTCAGCAATGTCTAGCGAGATATTCCTAAAACAACTAAGGGTTTTTATTGCAAAGAGAATCTCTGTCTCAAAAAAAAAAAAATCCCAACAATAACAACAACAGTAACCATCTGTTGTAGGTTCTTTCCTCTTTGCTCATAAGCCAGAAATGAACACAATTTGTCATTGCACACATATTTCTTTATTTATTTCTTATGTCTATGGGCAATGCCCTTCTGTCCTCTTGATTACTCCTTCTTACACTAAGTGACTGTATGTCCTCAGTCGGTTTTTGGGACCAAGCTTCTTAAAAAATTATTTGTGGATACCAATTATATTTATGGATATATTTAATAAACAGAACTCATTAATTTGTAACACTGTTCATTAAATTAAAATATAATTCTCTGAATCATAGCAGGAGATTACCCCATACGTATAGAAAGCTCTAGACTGTGGGGTGTCTCTATTAGTAACAAGTATCAATAGCTGGAGTGTCAGAAACCGAACAGTGTAAATATCCTTTTGAGTTTTGTATGAGTCTATGTATTTACGTTCTGAACACATAGAATCATGGGAAGCTGAGTAACATTGCTCAAGATCTAAGTTTATCTGGATGAGTTTCCCTTGTATTTTTGAGAGTAAAGTTGGCAGTATTTACCTCTTATTGTTCTTTTCTTTTTCACTTCCTCTCTTTGTTCTTTCCCAAATATTGTACACCTCTCAATCACTGCATGTTTATATTAGGTATAGAAGCCATGCTGTGTCAATATATGTACTATGTTTTTCGTAATCCTCCAGAGATTCTAACTGTTTCCCATTTTCCTGAATCTTTCGAATCAGATATACTCTTATAAAGTGTCAGGAATATAATTTGCACTGTATTCAATTAATGTGGCAAATTTATCTCATACAGAATATAAATATTAACTCACCAAGTTCTCATTGATCATTTACTTTTCTCTTCATGTACTCTTTGTTATTCTTATTGTTTTCAATCTGGAAATGCCATTTACTGTTTTTCCTAAAAAGTTCAATGGGTCTTGGATGGTGGCACAGCACATATTCTACTTGGGGATGACCTGAGTTCATACCCCCAAACCCAAAATTCTAGGCTCAATACAACCTCACCTCCAGATGCAGTGTTTCTGACAACCTCCACTATGGTATGTAATAAGTACACATGGGAAACATCTCTCACACACAATCTGAATATACAAAAACTAGGAATGAATTTGTTTTCAAAATCTTTGTTACTTAAAAAACAATGAGCGCAAAACCAGTCACTTTTAGTACATGATTCTAATAATGTAATGTTTCATTTTTTAAGTTTCATTTAAAGTTTTATTTTCATTTTACATACCATACACTCCCTTCCTCCCCATCTTCTTCTCCAATTTCTCTCCCTGCCCTCATTCAGGACTCACCAAAGTCTGGCATACAAAGCAGAGGAAGGACCAAATCACTCTATTGTTTATCAAGACTGAGCAAAGTATCTCACTATAGGGTGCGGATTCCAAAAACACAGTTCAAGCAACTGGGATGGATCATGGTTTCACTTTCAGGGGCCCCCTAACAGATCAAGTCACCTAAGTGTTTACTACTTTCAGAGGGTCCAGTTTGTTGATATGAATGTCCTCCAGCTGTAAGTGAATATTCTGTGAGTTCCCACTAGTGAAAGAAGATGTGGTGTGGCTTTGTTGGAGTGGCCTTCTCCCTGTTAGAAGAATCACATCATTGTAGGATCAGACATGAGGTTTCTTATTCGCAGAATACTGCCCAGTGTGTCAGACAACTCCCTGTTGCCTCTGAGTAATGCTGTAAGGACTATAACATCAAGGACTGCAGCAGCACGCATGCTGACATGCCTGCTGCCATGATGATTACCTGAAGCTCTGAAATTTTAAGTGTGACACCTCAATTAAAACGTTTCTTTGTAAGAGTTGCCCTGGTCCATGGTATCTCTTAACAGCAATGAAAACCTAACAAAGACAGATGTTGTTTCAAGGTCCTTCAGTATTTCTGTGATAGGCTGTGCCTATTGTACAATTTATTTCTGATGTGTTCTCAGTAGTGTTGTTCTGGTAGCTTGCCACTTCCTTTATGTCTGTTTATAGGGATTTCGTTCTCAGGGCTATATGCTAATTAAAGGGCCAAGAAATGTCGCATGTAAACCTCCTATTCAGTTTCCTACTAAATGGATCATGTGAATGCATTATAATGTCCATGTCATGAAATAAGTGTGCAAGGCTCCAGACTTACATGAGTATGTTGTCAAAGTTGTTTATATTTACATTGTGAGTATCATATTTCTTTGTCAAACATGTTTGGGTTATTGTAGGTTGCAGTGACCTATGACGATGTGTACATCCATTTTACTCAGGAAGAGTGGGCTTTGTTAAATCCTTCTCAGAAATGTCTCTACAGAGATGTGATGCTGGACACCTACAGGAACCTCACTGATACAGGTAAGATTGAAATTTCCTTCATGTTTTAAAATAAGGGACCAAATATTTCTTGGTTATTGATACTATTCTGTAATTTTGATTGAGGAAAAGGAAACTTGGTTGAATGAGGCATGGTTCTAAGGTTCACTAAAGTTATTAATTTAAGTTTTGTACAATTTACAATAATACATTGTATACTTTCTGTTATTTCAGGCTACATTTGGGATGACCATAACATGGAAGATCATTGTCCAAATTCTAGAAGACATAGAAGGTAAATTTTCACGTGTAAATTTATGCAAATTTGGCTCTGAAGATATTTTAATGTATTCTGGAAATTTTATTGAAGAGACACACAAAAAAGAATTAAAAAAAAAAATTAAGAAGATCAAAGTTGAAAAAAACCACAGCTTAAAGTATAGTGATGGTTCTCATTTTCTAACAAAACCATGTACCTCAGTGAAAGGTAGCTCTTCTGTGTTTGCAAGGTATTCATGTAAAAAGAGAAGGAAACAATGCCTTCACAGATACCACCATTTGAATTATAGCACCTGGAGATCTATGATACAGATATGCCAGTCTGTTGAGTTTAATAATATTCAGATATTTTAAACAATATATTTCTTGTATAGGTGATAATTATATGTCCAAGACTTTCTAAGAAAAATGTGTATAGTTAATCAAGCATTACTTATATATTTGTGACTTTGCTATGTATATAGAAAGGGTCAGTTCATGAGTATCAAGAAGGTTTTTGTGGAGAAACCTTAATCCCTGACACACATGTCTGTGAGCAAAAGAAAATCAAATTGCATGAGTGCAAAGTGGAAACTTTTTCTTTGTTATTCTTACTTTAATAAGTATATCATATGTTGAGTTAGGTAGTTGTGACCCATGCCCTTAATTCCAGCATTAATGATGAAGAACAAGGTGGATCTCTTAAGTTTCTGATCAGCCTGATCTACAAAGTGAGTTCGAGGCTAGCCAGGCCTACACAGAGATATTCTGTATCAGAAAACGTAGGGAAAAATAAAGACGATATGATACTCTAAATGTAAGCCATGTGAATTTAGAATGTGGAAAGAAGCAACATACGTCTCTCTCTTAGGACATTGAGAAGAAATGAAAGATGATTACTAGCCCCCACTTTGAGGATATTTGTTGAGTGTGAAGAAGTTTAAAATTTATTAGTATTCCAACATCATCTGAAAGATATGAACAAACTCCCACTGAAGTAAATCCCAATGACAATTGGAATGGGTGAATGCTTCCATTTTTACTGGTATATTTGGCCAATGAAGTATAATTCATACTGTGGAAAAACTGATAAATGCAATAAGTATGTTAAAGCTCTGAGTTGTTTTCAGTCCTTTTCAATTATGTGAGAATTCTCATGTAAATAGATGCCATAAATGTGGCCCGTGAAATAAAAGCTCTTACTCTGAATCACAAGTATCTTCAAAGAAAACAAAACAACACCTCATGAGGAAGCATTATAAATGTAAAACTTAAGATCGGATTCTTGTTCACAATTGGCCAAGTTATAAATTTATTTCATAAATATACTGTTTCTTAATATCATGCATGTGGTAAAGTTTTACATGTGCTAATTATCCTTGCTGGAATGAAAGAAGCCATAAGGTTGTTTATCCTGTGAATATACGCAATGAATGTGTGAAAAACTTTTTATGTTACAGGCATCTTCAAAGGCTGGAAAAATTTCATACTGGAGAGATACCATATAGATGTCTTCAGTATGGTGAAGTCTCTGAATGTCACAGTTTCTTCCAACTCTGTGAAAGAACTCAAATGGTAGAGAAAAGCTATGAATGTAGTCAATGTGGTAAATTATTTGCAAGACATACTATGCTTAAAAGACATATTAGGACGCATACGGGACAGAAAACACAAGACTGTAAAAAATGTGGTAAAGTATTTTCCCTATGCAGTAATCTCAAAAAACATAAAAGAACACATACTGGAGAGAAGCTGTATGAATGTAAACAATGTGGTAAAGGATTTGCAAGTAATGGTCACCTTAAAAGACATATAAGAACACATACTGGAGAGAAACCCTATGCATGTAATCAATGTGGTAAGCGTTTTCACAAAACAGCACTCTGGTGTGTCATAAAAGAACCCATACTGGAGAGAAACCCTATGAATGTAATCAATGTAGTAAAGCTTTCACAACACATGGGTGGCTTAAAAGTCATATATTAACACATACTGGAGAAAAACCCTATGAGTGTAATCAATGTGGTAAAGCATTTGCGAGTAATGGTCAGCTTAAAATACATATAATAACACATACTGGAGAGAAACCCTATGCATGTAATCAATGTGGTCAAGCTTTTTCACAAAACAGCAATCTGGTGTGTCATAAAAGAACCCATACTGGAGAGAAGCCCTATGAATGTAATCAATGTAGTAAAGCTTTCACAACACATGGGTGGCTTAAAAGTCATATATTAACACATACTGGAGAAAAACCCTATGAATGTAATCAATGTGGTAAAGCATTTGCAAGTAATGGTCAGCTTAAAATACATATAAGAACACATACTGGAGAGAAACCCTATGCATGTAATCAATGTGGTCAAGCTTTTTCACAAAACAGTACTCTGGTGTATCATAAAAAAACCCATACTGGAGGGAAACCCTATAAATGTAATCAATGTAGTAAAGCTTTCACAACACATGGGTGGCTTAAAAGTCATATATTAACACATACTGGAGAGAAACCCTATGAGTGTAATCAATGTGGTAAAGCATTTGCAAGTAATGGTCAGCTTAAAATACATATAAGAACACATACTGGAGAGAAACCCTATGCATGTAATCAATGTGGTAAAGCGTTTTCACAAAACAGCACTCTGGTGTATCATAAAAGAACCCATACTGGAGAGAAACCCTATGAATGTAATCAATGTAGTAAAGCTTTCACAACACATGGGTGGCTTAAAAGTCATATATTAACACATACTGGAGAGAAACCCTATGAGTGTAATCAATGTGGTAAGGCATTTGCAAGTAATGGTCAGCTTAAAATACATATAAGAACACATACTGGAGAGAAACCCTATGCATGTAATCAATGTGGTAAAGCTTTTTCACAAAACAGCACTCTGGTGTGTCATAAAAGAACCCATACTGGAGAGAAACCCTATGAATGTAATCAATGTGGTAGAGCATTTTCATGTGTCAGCAGTCTCCATTATCATCATAGAACACATACCGGAGAGAAACCATATGTATGTAGTCAATGTGGTAAAGCATTTGCAAGTAATGTTCTTCTTAAAAAACATATAAGAACACATACTGGAGAGAAACCCTATGAATGTTATCAATGATGTAAAGCATTTGGAAGGAATGCTCAGCTTAAAATACATATAAGAACACATACTGGAGAAAAACCCTATGTATGTAATCGATGTGGTAAAGCTTTTTAACATCACAGCACTCTAGTATGTCATAAAGGAACACATACTGGAGAGAAACCCTATTATGTAATCAATGTGGTAGAGCATATTCCCGTGTCAGTACTCTCTAGTCTCATCATAGAACACCTCGTGGGCAGAAACCCTATGGATGTAAGCAATGTGGTAAATCTTTTACATGACACAGCCATCTGATACATCATAAAAGAACACATACTGTAGAGAGACCCTATGATTATAATCAAAGTCATAAAATTTTTCCAACACATGTGCTTAAAAGTCATACAAGAACACATACTGGAGAGAAGCCTTATGAATGCCATCAGTATGGTAAAGCATTTGCACATCCCAGCCATCTCTTAAGTCATAAGAAATGCATACTTGAAAGACACTGAATGTATCCCATGTGGTGAATCCTTTCTATGTATCATTAGTCTTTATAATCACACACAAAAAAATCATAGTGTATGGAAACCCTGTACATGTAAGCATTGTGGTAAAGTTGTGCACTTTACTTATCGCAATAATCTTTGTGGTCCAAAGAAAACTCTTATAGAAAGGAATCTTACTAGAAAGGATGTGGTATGATCGTCAGCCAACACACATTGTGTTACATAGGATTCTGGAAAGAAGAATATCGGAAAAGTTTGAACAGTCAGTTAAAGCATTGCAATATCTCTGTTTTGCTCTTAAAAGCAAAGTCACGTGGACAAAAGCCCTAGGAATTCACTGATAAGGGAACCCTGTTTCATTGTAATACTTGTCTTTATTTAAACAAAAACCTCATTCAGATTGATTGACTTCCATAAGCCCAACCCTTCATGCTTGCTTTCTTTTACATAAAGCAAATCATGTTGTAGGAAACCTTTGAAGAACATGTGGGTTACACAAATGAGTCCTCTTAAGAGAAAATATTCGCACTTTGAAATCTATTCAGAGATTCCATTTAATTTTAATTATGTGACGTCAGTGTGTGAGTTTCTGACTGATTATGGTTTTTAAAAGCGGTTACACCCTTGAGTATTCCTGTAGGAGGAACTACAGTATGTTCTCAGAAAATGGATATAGGTCATAGCAATGAACTTTCATAATTTTGTTCATCTGTATTTCTTACCTGGTACATATTTTAAATCCTTTTTTTATCATCTTGATATCAGGTAATAGGGAAGCAATCTTGGAAGAGAAAACCCACATCCTGCCTATAATTTTGTGAACATGTGAGACATCACTCTTGACTTTAGTCTTAATAAATAAAATTGATTCATGTAGAGATGGTGTGTTACTGAGTTCAATAGAATGAAGACAAATGATAAATGAGTTTATTATTTGGGAACAACATAAACAGATGATAATAAAGAACTGTGGAGTTGATCCAGCTCAGGAGGATGCAGTCCCTGCCTTTCTGATTTGATCTGCAACATGGGAGAGAGAAGTGAGAGACAGAGAGATGGAAAGGGAGTGAAAATTGAGGGAGGGGGATTAAGAGTTACAGACAGATTGGGAATGAGTGAGTGTCCACCCCCAGTGTTCTCAATCTTCTCTTCATGTACACAGAACCAAAGGTACTGCATAAGAAATAACTTTTAACTCTATGAGATGATCTTGAAAGACAAAAACAGTAATGTTAAACCTGGAAACCAACATCTGTTCCTTGGAATTTGCAAACTTCATCTCACAAGGCCCTGAGATAACAAGAATTCACACTGCTCCTGCTTTCGTGTGAGTCAGCAGGTGGTGAATAGTGTCTTTAGGAAACAAAGAGATAGCTTTAACTCTGGCTTGCCCAGACAAAATTAATTAGCACACCCTGAGGTCCTAAGGTCTGTTAACCCTAATATGAGACCGTCCAGCCTCCAAGGGTCATATACTCAATGGACAAAGGGTCCTACCCCCCTCCCTAAGATTGTGAGTTTGCCTTTAAAAAACACCTGGGCCCAGGGGAGGGGTCTTCTCTCTAGCCTGCGTGTCAGAGGAGCCCGTTTGCACAAATGTTTCCTGTAAATTAAAGCCTCTTGCGTGTTGCAGCAACTGGACTGACATTGAGTTCTTGGGGTACCGACCAAAACTGGAAGACTCCTCATTCTGAGGGGTCTTACATTTTGAAAGTTCCACCAAGATCCGGTCGGACCCCAGTCTCAATTCCATTGCCAGTTGGAGGTAAGAAAGAGGCTCGCAACCTATATGTTTGATGTATGCCTGATGCATCTGATGCTACATGTTTTTGACTCGAGTACTTGAATCTGTGCCTAGCCTTCAGAAGACTTGTATGTTATGTGTTTTTGACTCGAGTATTTGAATCTTTGCCTGGCCTGCACAGGACTTTTATAGGACTACAGGGGGGAAGCAGACGTGTCCTGAGACCCTTGGTCCCACCCTGGATGAAGTCCAGGGTTGTTTGGAAGGGGGGAAGGAGACGAAGTTTCTCTTCTCCAGGGGACAACAGGCCTGTGGACTTGCTTCCTCCCGCTTTGTAACTTTGGTTTGGGCACTGTTTGTCTGCCGCGCGGATTTGTCCTCTTTGTCGGATTGTTCTGTGTTTTTTGTGTCCTTCTGTTCATACTGTTTATGTCCATTTCTATTCTCCCCATGGGTCAAAAACTAACTACCCCACCTAAGTTTGACTTTAGATCCACAGGAGAGCAGGGCTGGAGACCCAGCTAGACAATGAGCGTGCTCATCCCCTGCCCTCAGGAATGTGGCAGGGCAGCCAGAGCCACTGGGGCTGAGCTTCAGCTGAATAGCCATGGCCATGAATGGCCTGGGCAGATCCATGCTGGAATGGAGGGACATGGATATGACTTATGACCCTGCCACTGCACATGTTTGGTTCCCAACATCAGCCTCCAGGGCCGACCCTTCTCCCCAGATCTTTGTAATTGGAAAAACTAACCCACCCCCTTTTTGGAGTTCCTTATGTTCTCTCTCTAGGCTATTTGAGATGATTATCAACAATTTCTGCTTGAGGCTAGAAAAATATCCCTGGGGCCGATGGGCGACCAGCGCAGCTGAAAAAAAAAAAAAAAAAAAAGATTGACTTGGGATTCCTTTTGAGGGTGCCCCAGTTGGGACTTCAACACTGCTGAAGGTGGGAGACCTTAAAAATCTATCGCCAGGCTCTGGTGGCAGGTCTCTGAGGTGCCGCGACATGGCCCACCAATTTGGCTAAGTTAAAGAGAGCACTTTTTGACACTACTCCAGAAGCCCAGAGAGCTTCGCTGGCTCTGGTCTTCATGGGGAAATTGGGCCCCAGATATTAGGAAGAAACTCCAGAGACTGGAAGAGTTAAGAGACAGAGAAAGTGTATTGAAGGGACAGAGAAGAGGAGAGAAACGAAAGACAGTAGAGAGACAGAGAGCAGAGAAAAAGCGTGACAGAAGACAGGAAAAGAATTTCACTAAAATACCTTGGCTGCAGTGGTTAAAGGAAAAAAATAGAGAGAGAGAGTTAGGAAATTTAAAACAGGCTAGGGAACCTGGGCAACAGGACTCCACTTGACAAGGAGGAACAGTGTGCATATTGTAAAGAAAAAGGACACTTGGCAAATGACTGTCCCAAGAAGACAAGGTCTCGAAGGTCCTAGCCCTAAGAAAGGATAAAATTAAAGGGAGACGGGGTTTGGAACCCCCTCCTAATGCCCAAGGTAATTCATGGACTACCCGAAGAACAGTGGACCTTGGCATGGGCCGGGGTACCCCACTCGTTCGAGCCACCAGCCAACTGCCTTTTGCCCTTGAATGGAAGGACACTGACACGTGCAGAACTAGGCAGCTCATCTAGAGCTGAATGTCCCAAGGGTTTAAAATTCCCCAACGATGGCCAGGCAAGTAGGAGAATTTCTGGAGACATCTGGGTTTTGCAGGCTGACTAAGGAAAAAAATTCTCCCTGGACCCCAGAGCACCAGGAGGCATTTGATGCCATTAAAAAGGCCCAGCTGAAAGCATCGGCTCTAAGCCTTTTGATGTAACTAACCTTTTACCCCCTTTATGTGGATGAGCATAAGGGGTCTCCTGGGGAGTTTTAACCAAATCCCTAGAGCCTTGGAACAGACCAGTTGCTTATCTGTCAAAGAAGCTTGATCCTGTAGCAAGGGGAGGGCCTGTCTATCAAAAAGATATCACTGCTGACAAGTTGACTTTGGGGCATAAAGCAACGTTAATAGCCCCCATGCATTGGAGAGCATTGTCTGGCAGCCGCCAACTGATGATGACCAATGCCCGTGTGACCCACCACCAAAGCCTGCTTCTCACTGAGGGACTGAGTGGATTGTGTTCGCTCCACCAGCTAGCCTCATCCCACCACTCTTCTGTCTGTGGAGACTGGTGAACCGGGGATTCATGACTGCCATCAACTGTTGGTTAAAGAGACTGGAGTTTGCAAAGATCTTAATGACATCCTGCTGGCTGGGGAGATGATGACCAGTTCACTGCCATAAAAGGTAAAGAAAGGACTGGGGCAGTGGTACTGCTAGACGAAGAGAAGTCCATAAACATTAACAGGCAACAGGTATGCTTTTTCAACTGTTCATGTGCATGGGACTGTCTCAACTGTTTGGCTAAAAAAAATTACTGAAGAAAATTTTCCAAAGATTCAAAATACCTAAGGTAGTAATATCAGACAATGGTACAGGTTTTGTGACCCAGGTAAGTCAGTCACTGGCCAAGATACTGGGGATTGATTAAAATTACATTGTGCATACAAACCCAAAAATTCACGTAGAAAGTATAAATAAAACCATTGAGGAGACCTACACCAAATTGACCGTGGAGACTGGTGTTAATGATCAGATAGCTCTCCTACCCTTTGTGCTTTTCAGGTTTAAAAACACCCCTGGACCATTTGGGCTGAGCCCCTGTAAATGGCTCATTGGGGGGCTCCCCTCTACTGGTGGAAATTACCTCTGTACATAGTGCTGATGTGCTGTTTTCTTAAGCCTCTGTTTGCTAGGCTTAAGGTGCTCGGAGTGGGTGAGACAGTGAACAAGGAAGCAGCTCTGAGAGACTTACGTGGTGGGAGACTTGGAAGTTTCACATCACTTCCAAGTTGGAGATTGAGATTTCATTAGATGTCACTGCACAGAAAACTTGAGACTTGGAGGGTGGAAATTAGGGAGAGGGAACTAGGATCGACATGTATAATAATAAATTACAAAAAAACTATGCTCTGACTCAAATATTTATGTTCAAGGACAAGTTACTGGGGGAAAATGATTTCTATTTTTTTTTCCCACAGAAAACGCAAAGCTGTGGATTTCTTCCATATTAATGTGGTTTGATCAAGCCAGACCGCCTGAAACAGAATACCAAGTGAGCCTACACTCAAAACAGCTGGACAAAGCAGCCTTACAGACTACAGCCAGGATTTCAGCATCTTCTTAGAATCCCCCCATGAGAGCACCCCTTACAAGCAGGAAGTAGTTTGGAAAGAACGATGCCCAAATTCCCAAATATTGTCTATAAATGTTTGTTTTCATTTAAATGGACTTGGTTATAAAAAATAAATAATAAAAAAGATGGAAAAATACTGTTAAAAGTTTATGATTATCTTCTAAAATTAGTAAAGCAATGCAAGAGTTCTTATCAATGCTGTTAACAGTTTACCGATCAGAGATAATGACTTTTCTCTAAACTCAGTAAACCAAATCTCTAGTACACTGACCACAGGCAGGGTGAAAATAAGTGTTTTTTTTATCTCATGCTTCAAAGGAATTACTGGCATTTTATAATATGTCTGTAAATTGTGACCAAAGATCTGTTCCTTGTAATTTCTGCATAAAAACCCAATACTCTAAAGTAAAAATGGCAGCAGTTGCAATCCGCCTCCAGTGTGTTTGTTTCTGTCAATACGGAGCCACTCCTGACATGGTCATCGAGTTTTGGTACCCATGGGGGCACATCACCCACTGAGCAGTCTGCAGCATGAGGTGTTATTGGCCGGGTTGTACAGGAACATCCAACTGTCAGGAAATAAAAGTAGGTACCAGATCAAATATGATAATTTTCTTTCTCTCATCAG
>NW_026126872.1:0-26087 GCF_943737965.1 Phodopus roborovskii | reverse complement strand
TATTCAATATCTGTAGCTCTGTGTGGTCCAAGCTCTCTAGGAGGTTTCTCTGCAGACCGGGATCCAGGGATGGGGTCAAGGATGAGGATCAGAAGAAGATGCCAGCAGTGCTCACAGTGGTCCTCTGGCCAATAGCTCTGGCCAATAACTCTGGCCAATAGCTGGCGGAAGAGGGCAAGGGCTGAGCTGGAACTTGAGAAGGTTTTGCAGGATGGTGGGATCTCCCTGGAAACTGGCGCTCTCCAGCTGAGACCTCATTCTTTGGCAGAGGCCAGGATTTGGTGGTCAAGGATCTTGCCCTGCAGGAACACTGAGTGGACCCACAGAGATAGGCGGAATATCTGGGAGGACGGGACTCCAGCAGAGGACTGGAGGCGGGTCAGACAAGCCAGTGGAAATTACGGGTGGTCCCTTTATGGATGTAGTCAGGTCTCCTTTGTTCCAGTTGCTCCTAGAAGTCTCCAAGTAGGGTGGACTGTTGGCTCAACCCTCTGTCCCCAGTGCTTAGCCCCTGGTATCATTTTTATAGATTTTTTTTATTTATTTATTTATTTATTTATTTATTTATTTATTTATTTTTGAGACTGAATTTCTTTGTGGCTCTGGAGCCTGTGTGAAGGCTTAGATCACGCCAGCCCAGGCTGATCTTGGACTGAGATAGGCTTCCCTCTGCCTCCTGAGCACTAGCATTAAATACATGTGCCACCACCACCCAGATATTGGTATTTTTTTAAATGTCTTTTTTAAACATATTAATGTTTTTATCTCTATTTTGCTGTACTCCTCTTTCTTAGATTTTACTTATTTAATTCCTTTCTCAAGTGATGTTGATGATTGATTTCTGATTAGAGCAAAGTCTCTTGTAACTTTGGCTTTTCATATGCTGAGCTATTGAGAATTGCTTTGAGCACTCCTCATCCCATTTCTCCTGGACAGTGCTGGGAAGAAAATCCTACATGTCCTTCTAGTTTTGGCCTTTGACTTGTCGCAGAGAAGTAAAATAGACCAGAAAATGAGTGAACTCCTTACATGTCTGATTATTGTGGCAACATATAGAATGGCAGGGATTTATGCAAGAATTGAGTACATGACCCACTTTGATACTGGTGGAGTCACAGTGCAGAATGTGACAGGCAGGGTGGAGGCTGAGATTTCCTCCTTTATCAGTAGTCGAGGTGAGCAATGTAGAATTAGATAATCATTCCTAGATAATCCATAATTGTCCCAGTGGGTAATTTCTTGGAATCCATGGATAAGGGCTATCAAGAATCTGGATGGAGAGAGACCGTAAACGTGAATACAAATTGCTATAGTTACAGTATTCGAAAGCCAAAACAGGTCCAGGTGAACTGTTGTGGACTAGGTAACAGGACTGTTACTTTTGTGGTTGTAGATGTACAGTCTGCGAGAAAGGTTTGAAATCCTTGTTGTGCTCTAAGAGAAACCCCCTAGTCTCTGGAGCACATGACCATGGCTTGAATTTCCAGCTTTTCAAAATATTTTTTTTGGAGAACATAACATCATCATATCCACATACTCTTTCTGCCCCAAGCCCCTAGCATGATTCCTCATTATTTTCCAATTCACAGCCTGCTTTTCTTAAACAGGATTTACACACACAAAACAGTGAACATTTGAAAGGTTTTCATGCCCAACTATGTGGTCAAGAGTTAAAAGCCATGAACAATAAGTGTGTAATAGAATGTGCACACAAAAGACACTGTGATTTTCCCAATGAGCAGTTTGTGTTCCAGGACAGTCGAAGAATGTATACTAAAGCCACAAACTTTCTTGACTAGGCCCCCTGTCTCTGGGTAGGTAGTGCAGAGCTACAAGGACTGTGCAATCTGAGTCATTGACTTCTGATCCCCTCGTGAGGGCATACCAAAGTATAGGTCAAACTGTGTGGTCCCAGCCAATTTGGGACTCTGAAAAGGCTTATTTCCAGGACTCCTTTTCCTTCTGCCCTATTGAGATTTAGAGGAGAGAACACAGGATTTACACCATTTTAAGTGTAGGATTTTTAAAGCAGGTATGCTCAACTGCCATTTCTGGAATGATTTGTATGGACTCTGAGACAGACTGGTTCTTTTCATCCATGAGGTAACCTGGGCAATTGCCCCTGTCTTCTGAGTCTTCCCATTCATGTTCTTCTTGGTTGCTAGAGACTCTGTAGCCTGGCATGGGAGGATGTGCTGCATGTGCATAACTTGTCCAGTATGCACATGCATGCAATGCCGTTTGTGTGCAGTGGTGGCTGACACTGGAAAACTGGAAGTCTTATTTCTTGAAGTTCTGTAGCTATATTCCATTCCACTTTCAGGTTTTGTCTTCTAAATATTTTGAGAAAGCATTAAAAAAATGATGATTTGTATGTCTATAAGCCATACAAGATCATAATGTTTTTAAATCTATGCTACCTCCCCTTATAAGACATGTTACATGAAGTTTAATTCCAGGGGACAAAAGGAGTCCCTGTTCTGCAGAGATTTCTCAGGTGGGTATGGTTTTGGGTAGCGAGTTAGGTCAGGGTCCTAATGTTGGGCCATCTAACATGTGGCAGGAAAGCAGATTTTAAAATATTCTTCCATGTTATTTGTGGAATGGGCATCAGTGGGGATGGCTCCAGAGTCATAGCAGAAGATGAGCTCCTTTTGCATGGAGAGCTCTAGAGCAGGGACCTCCTGTCTTTGGAATAGATATCCATAGCTTTGCAGGGTCAAAAGTGTTGAATGGTTACTTTGGGTTGATTTAATTGGGGTGTTGAAGTCTGATTATTTAATCTCTGTACACATGGTTTCATAGGTATTTGGATAACATTGATCAAGATCAAACTTTTCTAAGCAAACTTTCTTTTGTACTTTATATTAATAGTTGATGATATTTTCTGGCCTTTGTTCTTGGGTTATTCTCTCTATTTCTTTTATTCTTTAAATATTGTTTGTATTTTGATTGTTGTAACTTTGTGGTAAGTATAAAAGTCATATTGTGTCAGTTTTTGTACTGTTTTTCATAATTACATTGAGCATCCTGTGTATTTTCGAAGAAAATGTTAATCTGCCTTTGTAATAAGCATTTTGTTATAAATTGTTGTTCATTGTCATTGGATTGTATTCATTTTTATGTTGCAAAATTACCATGTATAGGATCTTAATTCTGATGCTTCATATTCCCAAGACCATTATTTAGTTCTTCTTTATTTATTTTGGTTTTATTGTTAATCTGTGGAAGAGTGTTGGCTCATCAGATAAATATGTTGTGTATCTTGGCAAGGGACTCAGCATATATTCTTTTGGGGGATGACCAAAGGTCAGATACTAACACTCAACTTCACATAATTATCTACATCGGATAACCTGTATATTCCTACAAACCATTTTCTCTCATGCTCAAACACACAAAATGTAGCAATAAACTTTATAAATTGATAAAGATTTATACCCTCAATCCACTTGTCTTGTACACCATAGTTTAGCTTTGACACACTACACTGGAAACTGTAAAGCTAATTCTAGTTAGTCTTAATAGTCAAAATATGGACTCAGATATGTGGTTGGTGATGAGCGATCAGAGAAGCAGAGCAGTGATCCCCCTAGTTCTTACTTCTACTCTATCTTCAGACCAAAGGGTCTGGCGATTTTGATCTAGGAGTCTTCCATTAGAACACAATGAGCTTCTGTCTTCTTCACCCTTATATTTCTCTCTCCTCCCAGCCATATCTACCTCCAAAAGGATGCAGGAATAAGGAATGAGCCATGACCTGTCTCTCTTTCTCTTTTAGACAGGATAAATCCAGTGTATCCTGGGTGGCCATGAAATTATATAGATCCCCCTGATCCAAACTTCTTTGATTAAGGTGTGTTCCTCCATGGCCTGTCCTCTATGGCTAACTACTGCCTAGCTACACATTCTGTTCCTAAAGCAAGATTTTTTTTTTTTTTTTTTTTTTTTTGATAGATTTATTTATTTTTGTTTTTTTGGTGTTGTTTTGAGACAGGGTTTCTCTGTGTACATTTGGAACTCTACCGAAGACACAGAGATTCACCAGCCTCTGCCTCTCAAGAACTGGAAGTTAAGGCCTGTGCCACCACCATCTGGCAGGCTTCATTTGCTAAAGCACAAACAAAATACAACAACACTTGGAGGAAAAATTTTACAGTCTCCACAAATATAATTCCATGTGGATCCTGCTGAGTCTACCCCTTTATAGCACTGAAGCGTATTTTTTTGAAATACTTATTGTATACTGAAGACCAGCTGGAACATCCACCCATAAATCAAGTAAATACCAAATTCTTCAAATGTACATTGGTCAGCACGATTGATGTACTAGCTGGCCCAGAGCCTGTAAGACATTCCAATAAAGCCACGTTCTATACACATAGAGAGATATGTTCTACCAATCCTGCTCTAACAGAAAACATCGAGTAATGCAAATGTTTCTTCACCTTCCTACTGAGGAACCTGTGTTGGTTCACCATAGTCCTCATAGATAAAGACATTTTTCTCAGCCACACTCTTTGAGTATTCAACTATCATGCAGATGACACTTGTTATTATTATTCACTTCTCAAAATTTGACTCTAATTTTCAGGAATAAAACTCCAATACAATTGACCAATATCTTTAAGCGCTGTCAGGGGAAAATTGTATCATCTTGTTTGTAATATTGCTCATGCCTTTCTCTCATGGTTTTCTGAGGTACCTGTAACAACCAGGTAAAAGTCCCCTCAGGTCTCCTGACCTCAGCAAGATAGCACAGAACAAACATCACTTGTGTCCTAAAAATTTCCTATATTTTAATATTTTGGGGAGTCTTCCATCTGTTTAATAAAGAGAATCATTTCAGTCAGCATTGTACAATGGTCTGAGCAAGCTCTACACATTATGTGGAGGGAAGAAAGAGATTGAGTCTGGCATGCAGGAAGAGAGCTGACCATTTAATGGTGACATGAGGAAGCGACATTGAAATTTGTGTCGACTATGCAGTGGTGGCTGTCTCTTTGATTCCAGCACGCAGGAAGTAGAAGAAAGGAAATGAATTTCTGTGAGTTTGAAGACAGTCTGGTCTACAGAGTAAGTTCCAGAACAGCAGGGTCACACAGGGTAACTGTGTATCAAACACCAAAAGAAATTAATTAATTAATTAATATTGAACAAGTAATGAGAAAAATCTACTAGAACGTGACAAAAACAAGATTAATAATTGTAAGGAGTATGTTTTTTTTGCCTGCCGCCGCTGGTCTTGTCCCTTCGCCATGCCATCAGCCCCAAATACTACACAGAGACTCTGTATTTGATACAATACTGTTGGCCTGGTTACTTGTTTCTTATTGGCTAGCTCTGTCTTAATTATTAACCCATTTCTGCTGATCTATGTATTTCTCTTACCGGGGGAGCCGGTGGCATACCTGCTTTCTTCAGACTCTCCATCTTGACTCTCCTTACTACTTCCTATTTCCTCCTTGTCTCCTATAGTCCCTCCTATCTTCCAACAGTGCTTTATTATTAACCAGTATGAGAAACATATACGGAATGACATCTCCCATCATCTCCTCTTTTCTGTCTAAATAAAAACAAGGGTTTGAACCTTAACATAGCAAAATATATCACATAACAATTATCAAATAAGAATCACAGTTAACACTATTTAGTCCATTAACATTTAGCAAGATTTGAAGAAAATATTCCATCATCTATCCTATCTTTGTGTGTCTAAAGTCTATGTAACTTTTCTTTAATACTAAGGAAAACTATAACCATAACTATCAGTCTTCAACTCCTTCAAAGACCACAGAAGGATAATATATAAACTCTACAAATGACAGAGACATTTTGCCTTTGTCAGTCACCTGACGTTCTTCTGTAATCTATCTTCAGCCCATAGGCCATAGTGTGTCTGCCAGACTCTTCAGCAAAGCAGGAAAACTTAAACTGTCTTCTTGAATTGGCAGTTGTCAGTCCTTTCCTCTGTGTCCTGCAGACTGTCTAGCCGAACACTTCCATGAAACAGGAACTCTATAGCAATGTCCATCTTAGATCAACAATCACTTTTCTATGGCAGTGCATGTCCAGTTTATATAGCACAAAGTCAAACAGTCCAGACAAGAGCAGTATCTTGTCCACATGGCTAGTTTTGCCATATTGAAAGCAAACTCCATAACCAGGTTCTTCAATGTCCATCTTCCTTTCTGTTGCAGGTGGTATTGCCAAGAGCAATTATGTCTCACTGTCACGAAAGCCCTAATCCATTTTAAATGCCATATTCTGTAGGTCTTTGAAGGTTTTGAAGAATGCCTACCTATCTCAATACATCTCTGTGTATCTTGAAAAACCTAACTAACCCAACTCTAAGCTTTGACTATCATAGGTAATTATCTATAATCTGTAGTACATTATACAATATGTTTCTGAATGAACTATATAAACACAATACCTAAACAAAAGGAGAAATATATACATCACAAAATTGACCTTAAATTGTATCAAAATAAATGAAAATCCATTCCAATACAAAGTATCAATATCTATACCATAATTCCCTTTTTACCTTAAAAAAGAATATTGGTTGTGATTATTACCCATTTATAACCAAGTCCATTTAAATGAAACCAAACATTTATAAAAAATATTTGGGGAATTTGGACGTCGTTCTTTCCAAACTACTTCCTGCTGACGGGGGGCACTGTCATGGGGGATCATGAGAAGACACACAGAAATCTTGGCTGTAGTCTGCAAGGCTGCTTTGTTCAGCTATTTTGAATGTAGGATCACCTGTTCCTCTGTTTCCAGGGGTCTGGCAGTGATCAAACCACACAAGTCTGGAAGGAATCCACAGCTTTTTATTTTCTGTGGAAACAAAAATAGAAATCCTTTTCCCCAGTAACTTGTCCTTAAACTTAAATTGTTGAGTCAAAGCATTTTTTGAAATATATAAATTTAATTAATCCAGCAGCATTTCCTTTATCAGTTGTTGTTATTTTCTCAGCAGTCAAACAATGTAGAGACAACACAATAGCATACAGTAACCAGATTCTCTCTGAGCTTTTCATCTTTACATGGCTTTATTATTACTCCATTTCTTTTACTTTTTATTCTTTTATTTTTTGACATAGGGTTTCACTGTGTAACTCTTATCTGTCCTGGAATTTACTCTGCATTCCAGGTTTACTTTGCAAATCACAGAGATCTGCTTGCCCTCTGTCTCCTGAGTGCTGGGATTAAAGGCGTGTGCCACCACACCAGTTCCTCTTTGTCTATTTAAAACCATTTTATTTTGTCTCCCAAGCCTATGTATTTTTTTAAAACACACTGTAAACTTTTAGCACCTTTTCTTAATGTGAATCTGTCTCTACTATAAATCTTCATCTTTTTATGGCCATGAGTCTTTATCTACCAAACAACAACATTGTTAAAATGAAAGTCTTTGTTTCTGCCGTGGTTTACCAAAGATGGTGGCCGGTACTTTGGCGCCAGCACTGAGAGCTGTGCTCACCACCTTGGTCTGCGTTGCCACCCAGAAAGCATGCTGCCTGGCTGGAAGTCATGGTGACTGTAAATTTGCCATCTCTCATACACACCAATAAATTGTTAGCAGAGTTTCTTGAAAGCCTTGGGTTTTTTGCAGCATATGCTGAGTCAGGAATCTTCCCTTAAGGAGCCAAGCGAATATCTGCTTGTCTCTAGCAAATGGCTCAACTGAGAAAAATGATGTTACCAAGAAACCTTGCTTGTCTCTGTTTTTTTGTTTGTAAAACCCTTTCTTAAGCTTTTGTTAAATTTTAAGTGTAAGTTCTTATTAAGCCACGTTGAAGCCATCTGTAAGAATTATGGTTTTTCCGCCTGCCGCCGCTAGTCTTGTCCACCCATGTGCCACCAGCCCCAAAATGCCCCTACACAGAGACTCTGCCATTCGATACAATACTGTTGGCCTGGTTACTTGTTTCTTATTGGCTAGCTCTGTATTAATTATTAACCCATTTCTATTTGATCTATGTATTTCTCTTACCGGGGAGCCGCGGCATACTGCTTTCTTCAGACTCTCCATCTTGACTCTCCTTACTACTTCCTATTTCCTCCTTGTCTCCTAGTCCCTCCTATCTTCCTTTCCTATTGGCCAACAGTGCTTTATTATTAACCAGTATGAGAAACATATAGAGAATGGCGTCCATCAAATAATAATTAGGAAGGAATTGAGCCAGCACAGTTTACTGAGTGAGTTCTTGCACAGCCCGGACCAACAGGAAATTCTGTCTCAAAAAAAAAATCAAAAACAAAACAAACAAATAAGTTCCTGTTCGTGCAGATCTCTGAAATGTCTAGGTCTAGAGTAGAAGCCAGGGGCAAGGGAGGTTCGGGGCTTGCTGTGTGTATAAAGACACTCTTCCCTTGAAAGAGCTCTTGTCCTCAAGCCTCACTAGACAACCAGGGACACTAAGCAACCCTGCCAGTTTCAGGTCTTGAAGGAGACTTCCAGGAGCCATGCTGCAGGCTTGGTTTTATATCAGAACAGGTGCCAGAGGAATTGATTGCTGCTCTGTGAGTGCTGCTGTGGGGAATTTATTGGAGAGCATGGATAAGCACAGAACATGAGGTATGGTAAGCAAGGGGGTGGGGAGGGGTGGGGTGGGTATTCATGAAAGGAGTCGGTTTGTAGGCCTCAGGAGGAGGCTGGGCAGGTAATCCATGCTGCCACATTCAGTGTGCTCTTAGGCCCATTGAGGTCCTAGCAGCTTCCCCAACCAGGGTGTATCCTATGAATACTTCTCCATGTGGGTTGCATGGGAAAGGAATTAAATCAGGTAAGATTGTGAATAATCTTCTTTGTAGTCAGCTCCATTATGGTTTTTGGTGCACAGGGATGGCTATTTATAAAAGAAGGAGGGTTCACTAGTCCAGTGCCTTCAAGAAGTTCTGCTCTTCACATGTAACATTTAGGGGTCACATCCATTCAGAGTTATCATGTTCTCTTTTGCCATCAAAATAATTTTTCTTCTGTTGTTAAAATAAATATAAAGATATTATTTTACATATCGATCCCAGTTCCCTCTCCCTCCCATCCCTCCTATTTCCCCCCAGCGACCTCCGCATCCCAAGGGCCATGCATTCCTCTGGGAGGCTGAGGTCTTTAGGAGGGATCATAATATTCTGTCAAATTGGTTGAGTTTTGGCCCAGGCCCTCCCCCCTTTGTCTCTAGGCTATGGGAGTATCCACATTTGGAGGTAACTTTGTGTATGTTCTAAATGGCATTCTTTTTCTTCATTTCTCTGTGTAGCTTTGCAGCATGATCTAGAATTTTCCATGTGGAGCAAGCTAGACCCAATCCTCATAGAAAACTTCTTGCCTCTGTTTCTGAATTGCTAGGTTAAAGCAAAGGGAAAATACAAACGATCTGTATACGGCATTCTTGTGTTGGATTACATTCTACCACTGAGCTGTGACATAGGAGGAGGGGAATTGTTTATATAAAGGATTTACCAATATTTGGGAGATAGGGAGTTGCAAAAAACTTATTTAGCTGAGATATTGCTACCCCCAAATTTAAAAAAAAAAAAATAGAAAAAAGTTAGGGTTGTGTGCTAACCAGGCATGTTAGCAGAATAGGATGCTATAATATACATTTGTTCCCCAGGATACTCCAAATATTTGGATCCAATCCATGTCAATTAGCAAGGTTGCCAATGATTTACAAACCCCCAAGGCCCACCTCCATACCATTGATTAGGTCTTTTGGCAAGCTGTACAAGGGTATTACAGGGTTTCAATGAACATTAGGTGCTGGTGTGCCATAAACATCCAGTTTTTCTTCAAGATAAAATCATGGCTCTGTCATATGGGCCAGATGAGCCCAGGTGAAAACTGTTTGAAAAGAAACAGTGATGTGTTGAGGGCTAGACAAAGCAAGAAAGCAAGACTTTCTCTTTAGGTCTTCACCTCATGGAGAATGAACATATTCCTTCTGAAACCCAGGGCCAATAACACCCAAGGTTTCTAGGATGTATGATGTTTTCTATCAGGTCTTGAGCTATCAAGAATAAAGTTAGAACTCCACCTTTAACACAAGGAAGATTCTTGAGAGAATTCCAATTGTCTGGGGCCAGTGTCTTTTGTGGAGGGGGTTGCTTCAGACTCTGAGAACACAAATATCCCCACCACATGGAGCTGTGTTTATTAGGCCCATGGCTACTGTGGGCTTAGTTGGTGATGTTTGCAGATCCCTGTGTTCCCCTTGTACTTGCACTTTTGAGTATCCTTCTCCTGAGTTTGTCCCATTGAATGTTAACTCCCACTCACTTCCTAGAGTCTCAAATTTCCTTCCGTTTCCTCATGGAAGTAGTATACAAGAAGCTATTCCTTATAAGAAATGTACTCTAGAATATGGCATGGCAAAAGCAATGCCTCCCTACCTTACCTTTCATCTTTTTTTTTTCTCGCCTTTCCATTCTTTCTCATCTTCTGACACTTCTCCTCCTCAGGACTTGCCAGTAAAATGTGACCTGCTGTTTCTATGTTACTCCTGTACTATGAAATACTTATGGTGTTATCTTTTTCTATTGAATGCTTATATTGCCTTACTGGCATACTTGCAATATCCGGTCACTAGTCAGACATTCAAAGTACTTAAAGAAGGCAACATATGTTAAATGCAAAATTTGTTTTAGGAGCGGGTGTGGTGGGTTCATGCCTTTAATCCCAGCATTCAGGAAGCTGGGAAAGTTGATCTGTGTGAGTCAAGGTCAACAATGTCTAGCGAGATATTCCTAAAACAACTAAGGGTTTTTATTGCAAGAGATCTCTGTCTCAAAAAATCCCAACAATAACAACAACATATACCATCTGTTGTAGGTTCTTTCCTCTTTTGCTCATAAGCCAAATGAACACAATTTGTCATTGCACAGTTATTTCTTTACTTATTTCTTATGTCTATGGGCAATGCCCTTCTGTCCTCTTGATTACTCCTTCTTACGTAAGTGACTGTATGTCCTCCAGTCGGTTTTTTGGGATGAAGCTTCTTAAAAAATTATTTGTGGATACCAATTATATTTATGGATATATTTAATAAACAAACTCATTAATTTGTAACACTGTTCATTAAATTAAAATATAATTCTCTGAATCATAACTTGGAGATTACCCCATACGTATAGAAAGCTCTAGACTGTGGGGTGTCTCTATTAGTAACAAGTATCAATGGCTGGGTGTCAGAATCCGAACAGTGTAAATATCCTTTTGAGTTTTTGTATGAGTCTATGTATTTAAGTTCTGAACACATAGAATCATGGGAAGCTGAAGTAACATTGCTCAAGATCTAAGTTTATCTGGATGAGTTTCCCTTGTATTTTGAGAGTAAAGTTGGCAGTATTTACCTCTTATTGTTCTTTTTGCTTTTTCACTTCCTCTCTTTGTTCTTTCCCAAATATTGTACACCTCAAAATCACTGCATGTTTATATTAGGTATAGAAGCCATGCTGTGTCCAATATATGTACTATGTTTTTAAGTAATCCTCAGAGATTCTAACTGTTTCCCATTTTCCTGAATCTTTCGAATCAGATATACTCTTATAAAGTGTCAGGAATATAATTTACCCTGTATTCAATTAATGTGGCAAATTTATCTCATACAAAGAATATAAATATTAACTCACCAAGTTCTCATTGATCATTTACTTTTCTCTTCATGTACTCTCTGTTATTCTTATTGTTTTCTTAATCTGGAAATGCCATTTTACTGTTTTTCCTAAAAAGTTAACAATGGGTCTTGGATGGTGGCACAGCACATATTCTACTTGGGGACGACCTGAGGTTCATACCCCCCAAACCCAAAATTCTAGGCTCAATACAACCTCACCCTCCAGATGCAGTGTTTCTGACAACCTCTACTATGGTATGGCTAAGTACACATGGGGAAACATCTCTCACACACAATCTGAATATACAAAAACTAGGAATGAATTTGTTTTCAAATCTTTGTTACTTAAAAAACAATGAGCGCAAAACCAGTCACTTTACATGATTCTAATAATGTAATGTTTCATTTTTTAAGTTTCATTTAAAGTTTTATTTTTCATTTTTCATACCATACACTCCCCTTCCTCCCCATCTTCTTCTCCAATTTCTCTCCCTTCCTTCCACCCTTTAGTAGTCAGAGAGGGGTAATGCCCTCATTCAGGACTCACCAAAGTCTGGCATACAAAGCAGAGGAAGGACCAAATCACTCTATTGTTTATCAAGACTGAGCAAAGTATCTCACTATAGGGTGCGGATTCCAAAAACACAGTTCAAGCAACTGGGATGGATCATGGTTTCACTTTCAGGGCCCCCTAACAGATCAAGTCACCTAAGTGTTTACTACTTTCAGAGGGTCCAGTTTGTTGACATGAATGTCCTCCAGCTGTAAGTGACTATTCTGTGAGTTCCCACTAGTGAAAGAAGATGTGGTGTGGCTTTGTTGGAGTGGCCTTCTCCTGTTAGAAGAATCACATCATTGTAGGATCAGACATGAGGTTTCTTATTTGCAGAATCTTGCCCAGTGTGTCAGACAACTCCCTGTAGCCTCCTGAGTAATGCTGTAAGGACTATAACATCAAGGACTGCAGCAGCACGCATGCTGACATGCCTGCTGCCATGATGATTACCTGAAGCTCTGAAATTTTAAGTGTGACACCCCTCCAATTAAAACGTTTCTTTGTAAGAGTTGCCCTGGTCCATGGTATCTCTTAACAGCAATGAAAACCTAACAAAGACAGATGTTGTTTCAAAGGTCCTTCAGTATTTCTGTGATAGGCTGTGCCTATTGTACAATTTATTTCTGATGTGTTCTCAGTAGTGTTGTTCTGGTAGCTTGCCACTTCCTTTATGTCTGTTTATAGGGATTTCGTTCTCAGGGCTATATGCTAATTAAAGGGCCAGGAAATGTCGCATGTGAACCTCCTATTCAGTTTCCTACTAAATGGATCATGTGAATGCATTATAATGTCCATGTCATGAAATAAGTGTGCAAGGCTCAAGACTTACATGAGTATGTTGTCAAAGTTGTTTATATTTACATTGTGAGTATCATATTTCTTTGTCAAACATGTTGGGTTATTGTAGGTTGCAGTGACCTATGACGATGTGTACATCCATTTCACTCAGGAAAGAGTGGGCTTTGTTAAATCCTTCTCAGAAATGTCTCTACAGAGATGTGATGCTGGACACCTACAGGAACCTCACTGATACAGGTAAAATTGAAATTTCCTTCATGTTTTAAAATAAAGGACCAAATATTTCTTGGTTATTGATACTATTCTGTAATTTTGATTGAGAAAAACTTGGTTGAATGAGGCATGGTTCTAAGGTTCACTAAAGTTATTAATTTAAGTTTTGTACAATTTACAATAATACATTGTATACTTTCTGTTATTTCAGGCTACATTTGGGATGACCATAACATGGAAGATCATTGTCCAAATTCTAGAAGACATAGAAGGTAAATTTTCACGTGTAAATTTATGCAGAATTTGGCTCTGAAGATATTTTAATGTATTCTGGAATTTTATTGAAGAGACACACAAAATGAATTAAAAAAAATTAAGAAGATCAAAGTTGAAAAAACCACAGCTTAAAGTATAGTGATGGTTCTCATTTTCTAACAAAACCATGTACCTCAGTGAAAGGTAGCTCTTCTGTGTTTGCAAGGTATTCATGTTAATGAGAAGGAAACAATGCCTTCACAGATACCACCATTTGAATTATAGCACCTGGAGATCTATGATATAGATATGCCAGTCTGTTGTTGAGTTTAATAATATTCAGATATTTTAAACAATATATTTCTTGTATAGGTGATAATTATATGTCCAAGACTTTCTAAGAAAATGTGTATAGTTAATCAAGCATTACTTATATATTTGTGACTTTGCTATGTATATAGAAAGGGTCAGTTCATGAGTATCAAGAAGGTTTTTATTGGAGAAACCTTAATCCCTGACACACATGTCTGTGAGCAAAAGAAAATCAAATTGCATGAGTGCAAAGTGGAAACTTTTTCTTTGTTATTCTTACTTTAATAAGTATATCATATGTTGAGTTAGGTAGTTGTGACCCATGCCCTTAATTCCAGCATTAATGATGAAGAACAAGGTGGATCTCTTAAGTTTCTGATCAGCCTGATCTGCAAAGTGAGTTGAGGAGCTAGCCAGGCCTACACAGAGATATTCTGTATCAGAAGAAAACGTAGGCAAAAATAAAGACATATGATACTCTAAATGTAAGCCATGTGAATTTAGAATGTGGAAAGAAGCAACATACGTCTCTCTCTTAGGACATGAGAAGAAATGAAAGATGATTACTAGCCCCCACTTTGAGGATATTTGTTGAGTGTGAAAGAAGTTTAAAAAAAATTTATTAGTATTCCAACATCATTTGAAAGATATGAACAAACTCCAACTGAAGTAATCCCAATGACAATTGGAATGGTGAATGCTTCCATTTTTACTGGTATATTTGGCCAATGAAGTATAATTCATACTGTGGAAAAACTGATAAATGCAATAAGTATGTTAAAGCTCTGAGTTGTTTTCAGTCCTTTTCAATTATAGAGAATTCTCATGTAAATAGATGCCATAAATGTGGCCCGTGAAATAAAAACTCTTACTCTGAATCACAAGTATCTTCAAAGAAAACAAAACAACACCTCATGAGGGAAGCATTATAAATCATAAAACTTAAGATTGGATTCTTGTTCACAATTGGCCAAGTTATAAATTTATTTTATAAATATACTGTTTCTTAATATCATGCATGTGGTAAAGTTTTACATGTGCTAATTATCCTTGCTGGAATGAAAGAAGCCATAAGGTTGTTTATCCTGTGAATATACGCAATGAATGTGTGAAAGCTTTTTTATGTTACAGGCATCTTCAAAGGCTGGAAAAATTTCATACTGGAGAGATACCATATAAAGATGTCTTCAGTATGGTGAAGTCTCTGAATGTCACAGTTTCTTCCAACTCTGTGAAAGAACTCAAATGGTAGAAAACCTATGAATGTAGTCAATGTGGTAAATTATTTGCCAAGACATACTATGTAAAAGAAAGACATATTAGGACGCACTCTGGGACAGAAAACACAAGACTGTAAAAAATGTGGTAAGTATTTTCCCTATGCAGTAATCTCAAAAATCATAAAAGAACACATACTGGGAGAAGCTGTATGAATGTAAACAATGTGGTAAAGTTTGCAAGTAATGGTCACCTTAAAAGACATATAAGAACACATACTGGAGAGAAACCCTATGCATGTAATCAGTAATGAGGTAGCGTTTTCTCAAAACAGCACTCTGGTGTGTCATAAAAAAAGAACCCATACTGGAGAGAGAAACCCTATGAATGTAATCGAAGCCTTAGTAAAGCTTTCACAACACATGGGTGGCTTAAAAGTCATATATTAACACATACTGGAGAGAAACCCTATGAGTGTAATCAATGTGGTAAGGCATTTGCAAGTAATGGTCAGCTCAAAATACATATAAGAACACATACTGGAGAGAAACCCTATGCATGTAATCAATGTGGTCAAAACTTTTTCACAAAACAGCAATCTGGTGTGTCATAAAAAGAACCCATACTGGAGAGAAGCCCTATGAATGTAATCAATGTAGTAAAGCTTTCACAACACATGGGTGGCTTAAAAGTCATATATTAACACATACTGGAGAAAAAACCCTATGAATGTAATCAATGTGGTAAAGCATTTGCAAGTAATGGTCAACTTAAAATACATATAAGAACACATACTGGAGAGAAACCCTATGCATGTAATCAATGTGGTCAAGCTTTTCACAAAACAGTACTCTGGTGTATCAACAAAAACCATACTGGAGGGAAACCCTATAAATGTAATCAATGTAGTAAAGCTTTCACAACACATGGGTGGCAAAAAAGATCATATATTAACACATACTGGAGAGAAACCCTATGAGTGTAATCAATGTGGTAAAGCATTTGCAAGTAATGGTCAGCCAAAAATACATATAGAACACATGCTGGAGAGAAACCCTATGCATGTAATCAATGTGGTAAAGCGTTTTCACAAACAGCACTCTGGTGTATCATAAAGAACCCATACTGGAGAGAAACCCTATGAATGTAATCAATGTAGTAAGCTTTCACAACACATGGGTGGCTTAAAGTCATATATTAACACATACTGGAGAGAAACCCTATGAGTGTAATCAATGTGGTAAGGCATTTGCAAGTAATGGTCAGCTAAAATACATATAAGAACACATACTGGAGAGAAACCCTATGCATGTAATCAATGTGGTAAACTTTTCACAAAGTAGCACTCTGGTGTCCTTAAAAGAACCCATACTGGAGAGAAACCCTATGAATGTAATCAATGTGGTAGAGCATTTTCATGTGTCAGCAGTCTCCATTATCATCATAGAACACATGGGAGAGAGAGCCATATGTATGTAGTCAATGTGGTAAAGCATTTGCAAGTAATGTTCTTCTAAAAAACATATAAGAACACATACTGGAGAGAAAAACCCTATGAATGTTATCAAGATGTAAAGCATTTGGAAGGAATGCTCAGCTAAAATACATATAAGAACACATACTGGAGAAAACCCCTATGTATGTAATCGATGTGGTAAGCTTTTTAACATCACAGCACTCTAGTATGTCATAAAGGAGCACATACTGGAGAAAAACCCTATTATGTAATCAATGTGGTGAGCATATTCCCGTGTCAGTACTCTCTAGTCTCATCATAGAACACCTCGTGAGCACAAACCCTATGGATGTAAACAATGTGGTAAATCTTTTACATGACACAGCCATCTGATACATCATAAAAGAACACATACTGTAGAGACCCTATGATTATAATCAAAGTCATAAAATTTTTCGAACACAGTGCTTAAAAGTCATACACGAACACATACTGGAGAGAAGCCAAAACCAATGAATGCCATCAGGCTATGGTAAAAGCATTTACACATCACAGCCATCTCTTAAGTCATAAGAAATGCATACTTGAAACACTGAATGTATCCCATGGTGAATCCTTTCTATGTATCATTAGTCTTTATAATCACACACAAAAAATCATAGTGTATGGAAACCCTGTACATGTAAGCATTGTGGTAAAGTTGTGCACTTTACTTATCGCAATAATCTTTGTGGTCCAAAGAAAACTCTTATAGAAAGGAATCTTACTAGAAAGGATGTGGTATGATCGTCAGCCAACACACATTGTGTTACATAGGATTCTGGAAGAAGAATATCGGAAAAGTTTGAACAGTCAGTTCAAGCATTGCAATATCTCTGTTTTGCTCTAAAAAGCAAAGTCACGTGGACAAAGCCCTAGGAATTCACTGATAAGGGAACCCTGTTTCATTGTAATACTTGTCTTTATTTAAACAAAAACCTCATTCAAATTGATTGACTTCCATAAGCCCAATCCTTCATGCTTGCTTTCTTTTACATGAAGCAAATCATGTTGTAGGAAACCTTTGAAGACTTTAAGACCATCAACATGTGGGTTACACAAATGAGTCCTCTTAAGAGAAAATATTCGCACTTTGAAATCTATTCAGAGATTCCATTTAATTTTAATTATGTGATGTCAGTGTGTGAGTTTCTGACTGATTATGGTTTTTAAAGCGGTTACACCCTTGAGTATTCCTGTAGGAGGAACTACAGTATGTTCTCAGAAAATGGATATAGGTCATAGCAATGAACTTTTCATAATTTTGTTCATCTGTATTCCTTACCTGGTACATATTTTAAATCCTTTTTTTATCATCTTGATATCAGGTAATAGGGAAGCAATCTTGGAAGAGAAACCCACATCATGCGTATAATTTTGTGAACATGTGAGACATCACACTTGACTTTAGTCTTAATAAATAAAATTGATTCATGTAGAGATGGTGTGTTACTGAGTTCAATAGAATGAAGACAAATGATAAATGAGTTTATTATTTGGGAACAACATAAACAGATGATAATAAAGAACTGTGGAGTTGATCCAGCTCAGGAGGATGCAGTCCCTGCCTTTCTGATTTGATCTGCAACATGGGAGAGAGAAGTGAGAGACAGAGAGATGGAAAGGGAGTGAAAATTGAGGGAGGGGAGATTAAGAGTTACAGACAGATTGGGAATGAGTGAGTGTCCACCCCAGTGTTCTCAATCTTCTCTTCATGTACACAGAACCAAAGGTACTGCATAAGAAATAACTTTTAACTCTATGAGATGATCTTGAAAGACAAAAAAAGTAATGTTAAACCTGGAAATCCAACATCTGTTCCTTGGAATTTGCAAACTTCATCTCACAAGGCCCCGAGATAACAAGAATTCACACTGTCCTCCTTTCCTGTGAGTCAGCAGGTGGTAAATAGTGTCTTTAGAAACAAAGAGATAGCTTTAACTCTGGCTTGCCCAGACAAAATTAATTAGCACACCCTGAGGGTCCTAAGGTCTGTTGACCCCAATAGCAGACCGTCCAGCCTCCAAGGGTCATATACTCAATGGACAAAGGGTCCCCACCCCTCCCTAAGAGTGTGAGTTTGCCTTTAAAAAACACCTGGGCCCAGGGGAGGGGGCTTCTCTCTAGCCTGCGTGGTCGGGGAGGAGCCCATTTGCACAAATGTTTCCTGTAAATTAAAGGCCTCTTGCGTGTTGCAGCAACTGGACTGGACATTGAGTTCTTGGGGGTTACCAACCCGAAACTGGAAGACTCCTCATTCTGAGGGTCTTACATTTTGGAAGTTCCACCAAGATCCGGTCGACTCCCAGTCTCCAATTCCATTGCCAGTTGGAGGGTAAGAAAGAGCTCGCAACCTATATATTTGATGTATGCCTGATGCATCTGATGCTACATGTTTTGACTAGTGACTGAACTGTGCCTAGCCTTCAGAAGACTTGTATGTTAGCAGGGTGTTTTTGACTCGAGTATTTGAATCTTTGCCTGGCCTGCACAGGACTTTATAGGACCACAGGGGGGAAGCAGACGTGTCCTAAGACCCTTGGTCCCACCCTGGATGAAGTCCAGGGTTGTTTGGAGGAGGGAAGGGAGCCGAAGTTTCTCTTCTCCAGGGGACAGCAGGCCTCGGACTTCTTCCCTCCTGCTTTGTAACTATGGTTTAGGCACTGTTTGTCTGCCACGCTAGATTTGTCCTCTTTGTCGGATTGTTCTGTGTTTTTTGTGTCCTTCTGTTCATACTGTTTATGTCCATTTCTATTCTCCCCCATGGGTCAAAATTTTTTTACCTAAAAAACACAAAAACCACACCCCCCCCCCCACTACCCCCTTCTTCCTTTTTTTTTTTTTACTAACTACCCCACCTAAGTTTGTCTTTAGATCCACAGGAGAGTAGGGCTAAGTTCCAGCTGTCAATGATCGTGTTCATCCCCTGCCCTCTTAGGAATGTGGCAGGGCAGCCAGAGCCACTGGGGCTGAGCTTCAGCTGAATAGCCATGGCCGCGAATGGCCTGGGCGTCCATCCTGGAATGGAGAGGACAGCGGATAAGTGACTTATGACCCTGCCACTGCACATGTTTCGGTCCCAACATCAGCCTCCAGGGCTGACCCTTCTCCCCCAGATCTTTGTAATTGGAAAAAACTAACCACCCCCTTTTTGGAGTTCCTATGTTCTCTCTGAGGGCTAATTGAGATGATTATCAACAATTTCTGGGCTTGAGGCTAGAAAAATATTCCTGGGGCTCAAGGGCGGCCAGCGAGCTGAAAAAAAAAAAAAAAAAACAAGATTGACTTGGGATTCCTTTTGAGGTGCCCCAGTAGGGACTTCAACACCCTGCTGAAGGTAGGGAGACCTAAAAATCTATCGCCAGGCTCTGGTGGCAGGTCTCTGAGGTGCCGCAACATGGCCCACCAATTTGGCTAAGTTAAAGAGAGCACTTTTTGACACTACTTCAGAAGCCCAGAGAGCTTCGGTGGCTCTGGTCTTCATGGGGAAAGTGGGGCCCAGATATTAGAAAGAAACTCCAGAGACTGGAAGAGTTAAGAGACAGAGAAAGTGTATTGAAGGGACAGAGAAGAGGAGAGAAACGAAAGACAGTAGAGAGACAGAGAGCAGAGCACAAGCGTGACAGAAGACAGGAAAGAAGAATTTCACTAAAATACCTTGGCTGCAGTGGTTAAAGGAAAAAAATAGAGAGAGAGAGAAAGTTAGGAAATTTAAAACAGGCTAGGGAACCTGAGCAACAGGACTCCACTTGACAAGGAGGAACAGTGTGCATATTGTAAAGAAAAAGGACACTTGGCAAATGACTGTCCCAAGAAGACAAGGTCTCGAAGGTCCTAGGGCCCTAAGAAAGGATAAAATTAAAGGGAGACGGGTTTGGAGCCCCTCCCAATGCCCAAGGTAATTCATGGACTACCCGGCTGAACAGTGGACCCTTGGCATAGGGCCGGGTACCCCACTCGTTCGAGCCACCAGCCAACTGCCTTTTGCCTTTGAATGGAAGGACACTGACACGTGCAGAACTAGGCAGCCCACCTAGAGCTGAATGTCCCAAG
The DNA here is from genome assembly GCF_943737965.1 of Phodopus roborovskii. Taxonomy (NCBI): domain Eukaryota; kingdom Metazoa; phylum Chordata; class Mammalia; order Rodentia; family Cricetidae; genus Phodopus; species Phodopus roborovskii. The sequence continues at coordinate 5,557 of NW_026126872.1, read as the reverse complement.
GGTTTGCAATCTAACGATGGCCAGGCGTGGGAGGCTGGAGACATCTGGGTTTTGCAGGCTGACTAAGGAAAAAATTCCTCCTGGACCCCAGAGCACCAGGAGGCATTTGATGCCATTAAAAAGGCCCAGCTGAAAGCATCGGCCTAAGCCTTTTGATGTAACTAACCTTTTACCCTTTATGTGGATGAGCATAAGGGGGTCTCCTGGGGAGTTTTAACCAAATCCCATAGGGCCTTGGTACAGACCAGTTGCTTATCTGTCAAAGAAGCTTGATCTTGTAGCAAGGAGGGCCTGTCTATCAAAAAGATATCAATGCTGACAAGTTGACTTTGGGGCATAAAGCAACATTAATAGCCCCCATGCATTGGAGAGCATTGTCTGGCAGCCGCCAACTGGATGATGACCAATGCCCGTGTGACCCACCACCAAAGCCTGCTTCTCACTGAGAGACTGAGTGGATTGTGTTGGCTCCACCAGCTAGCCTCATCCCACCACTCTTCTGTCTGTGGAGACTGGTGAACCGGGGGATTCATGACTGCCATCAACTGGTTAAAGAGACTGGAGTTTGCCGAAGATCTTAATGACATCCTGCTGGCTGGGGAGATGATGACCAGTTCACTGCCATAAAAAAGGTAAAGAAAGGACTGGGGCAGTGGTACTACAGACGAAGAGAAGTCCATAAACATTAACAGGCAACAGGTATGCTTTTTCAACTGTTCATGTGCATGGGACTGTCTCAGCTGTTTGGCTAAAAAAAAATTACTGAAGAGAATTTTCCGAAGATTCAAAATACCTAAAGGTAGTAAAATCAGACAATGGTACAGGTTTTGTGACCAGGTAAGTCAGTCACTGGCCAAGATACTGGGGATTAGTTAAAATTGTTGCATACAGAGCCAAAATTCACGTGAAAGTATAAATAAAACCATTGAGGAGACCTTCACTAAATTGACCGTGGAGACTGGTGTTAATGATCCAGATAGCTCTCCTACCCATTGTGCTTTTCAGGTTTAAAAACACCCCTGGACCATTTGGGCTGAGCCAACCTAAATGGCTCATTGGGGGAGCTCCCTCTACTGGTGAAGAGTACCTCTGTACATAGTGCTGATGTGCTGTTTTCTTAAGCCTCTGTTTGCTAGGCTTAAGGTGCTCAGTGGTGAGACAGTGAACAAGGAAGCAGCTCTGAGAGACCTACGTGGTGGGAGACTTGGAAGTTCCATATCACTTCCAAGTTGGAGATTGAGATTTCATTAGATGTCACTGCACAGAAAACTTGAGACTTGGAGGGTGGAAATAAGGGAGAGGGAACTAGGATCACATGTATAATAATAAATTACCAAAAAACTATGCTCTGACTCAAATATTTATGTTCAAGGACAAGTTACTGGGGAAAATGATTTCAATTTTTTTTTTTCCCACAGAAAACGGTGCGCTGTGGATTTCTTCCATATTAATGTGGTTTGATCAAGCCAGACCGCCTGAAACAGAATACCAAGTGAGCCTACACTCAAAACAGCGGCCAAAGCAGCCTTACAGACTACAGCCAGGATTTCAGCATCTTCTTAGAATCCCCCATGAGAGCACCCCTTACAAGCAGGAAGTAGTTTGGAAAGAACTTATGCCCACCTTCCCAAATATTGTTCTATAAATGTTTATTTTCATTTAAATGGACTTAGTTATAAAAAATAAATAATAAAAAAGATGGAAAAATACTATAAAAAGTTTATGATTATCCTCTAAAATTAGTAAAGCAATGCAAGAGTTCTTATCAATGCTGTTAACAGTTTACCGATCACAGATAATGACTTTTCTCTAAACTCAGTAAACCAAATCTCTAGTACACTGACCACAGGCAGGTGAAAATAAGTGTTTTTTATCTCATGCTTCAAAGGAATTACTGGCATTTTATAATATGTCTGTAAATTGTGACCAAAGATCTGTTCCTTGTAAATTCTGTATAAAAACCCAATACTCTAAAGTAAAAATGGCAGCAGTTACAATAGCCTCAGTGTGTTTGTTTCTGTCAAAATAGAAGCTCACTCCTGACATGGTCATCGGGATTTGTGGTACCCATGGGGGCACATCACCCTACAGGCCGGTCTGCAGCATGAGGTATTACTGGCCGAGGTTGTACAGGAACATCCAAATGTCAGGAAATAAAAGCAGGTACCAGATCAAATATGATAATTTTTACTAACTTTCTCTCATCAGAAAGCTTGATCATTGCTCTATAACTGTAGGAGTTTTATTCCTGAACCTCAGAAAAACCACTTAACAAACACAAAATTATAAAAGGAAGTATTCTTAGGTGGAAAGTTGAAAATTTAGAGAGGAATGGAGCTAGGAAAGATTGCCGTGTATGACCAGTACTGTTAGCCAGCAGTCTTACTCAGTGAGCAGTTTAAAACAATCTGCATTATTCAAGAATTCAAGCTTTGTAAGACCCTCAGAATGAGGAGTCTCCCAGTTTCCATCGGTATCCCCAAGAACTCAATGTCCAGTCCAGTTGCTGCAACATGCAAGAAACTTTAATGAACAGGAAACATTTGTGCAAAGGCCCCTCCAGCAGGCAGACTAGTGAGAAGAAGCCATCTCCTCCCTCCACCCCGCCACATGGCACAGGTGTTTAAAGGCAAATACCCCAAGCTTAGGGAGGGGGTGGGACCCTGTCCATTGAGTACATGACCCTTTGAGGCTGGTCTCCCTAGGTCAACAGACCTTAGGGCCTCAGGGTGTGCTAGTGAAAATCTTGTCTGGGCAAACCGGAGGTGCAGTTATCTATTTGTTTCTTAAAGACCCCATTCACCACCTGTTGACTCACAAGAAAGGAGGGGCAGTGTAAATTCTTGGAATCTTGTTTTCTCAGGGCCATGTGAGGGAAGTTAGCAGATTCAAGGAACAGATATTGCTGGGGTTAACTTTCCAGTTTAGTCTGTCCTTCATTTAAAATGGGGCATTTCTCTAGCTTTACTTTTTGTCTTTTCCACGCCCTATATCTTATCTCCTAGAGAGTAAAGTGCAGTACTCCTGATCTACAAAGCACCCCACCCAGAACCCGCACTTTCCCACCCTGTGTGTCCTACTGCGCCCACTGCTCCACTGGTCTGGTTGAGCACTGGGACCGAGGCAGGTCAAAAAAAAAAAAACACCTCCACCACCGGAAAATTTCTTGGACCTGCTTTGAAAATACTGGACCCCTGTATCCCGCTGGAGCAACCAGTGTGCCCGCCTGCCTGATGTTTATCAGTCATTACTGAGGCTCTGCCGGGGAGAGACCTCTAGAGTGACTGGAACAGACAGAGTTACAGACATTGAGCACCTCTCACAACTCTGTCCCCAGGAACTCCCTTCTCAACCACGGTTCCGGGACTGTCCCCTGCACCGCTCCTGGCGACTCGCGATCTCAAGGACTTCCGCCTTCCGGTCTGAACTAAAGCTTCCGGTTCGTGGCTGTCAGTGTCCCCACGGAAGACACACATGGATAACATGCTTCTAGTTCCACCCGACCAAACTGACACACGATTTCCGCTTGTGAACCAAGGACGATCGACAAGTCACTGACTTGAGCTTCACACAAATGGTCTCAGGAAAGGTTGCAACGAAGAGATGCACAACTTGAGTTCCACCCGTGAAGTAAACCAGGACGGAGTGTGCTGCGGCCTGAGTTCCGCTTCCAGCACATTACTTCCGCTTACGGATGGTGCAACATGCGATTCCCTGCCCACCGGGCGACAATGCATCGGATCCGCTTTAAATTGCAGGAAGGGAATTGATCGCATCGGACATTGCGGGCTAGTGGATACCTTGGGGACAGGACTAACCGGTCCAAGTGAACAGGTCAGAAATGGCTGATTCCGACCGCAAAGAGGCAGCACAGAGCATATTCCCTGTCACTCATCGAGTCGGTAGGTGGGACTTCGGGTGCGGCGAACAGGGCAGAAACAGAGATCGCAACCCTAGGTCCGTGCACCCCTCTGGTTTCGCTGTTTCCCTGTTTATGCCACGGTTGGCAGCAGGGTTCCTGTTACCAGGGAAACCGGGGTGGAGACTTCCAGCAACATGGTAAATCAGGGGGACTTCTGCGTGGGAACATTGACAGGGGTCAATGACTTAGAGAGGTTCACAGGGGATGGAGGCGGTGTCACGGGAGCCGTGATGTCCAGAGGAGTTACAAACGTGGCCTGTAGGGCACACAGCTGTCAATCAAACACCTGTCATTCACTCATTCATTCAGTCGTTCACTCAGCCACTCATTCATTCAATCACTCATTTCATTTAGTCATTCATTCATTTATTCAGTCATTAATTCATTTACTCAGTCTTCACTCATTCATTCAGTCATTCATTCAATCATTCATTCATGCAGTCATTCATTCATTGATTCAGTCATTAATTATTCATTCAGTCTTCTTCACTCATTCAGTCAAGGTCAGTCATTCATGAAGTAATTCAGTCATTTCAGTCATTAGTTCATTGTACAATCATTCATTCATTCAATCACTTCCTGTGTGTGCTGGAGGCGGGACTTGCGGTCCTGAGGCTAAGGCTCTGACATAGACAGGCATAGGCAGGATTTCCTGTTTCCTTTTACCTACACTGTAGCCCATGGCCATCTTGAACCCGCCCATCTCTTTTGCGCACCCAGGGCAGGAAATAAGTCCCATCATCTCAGAGGAACAGGAATTGGTTGTCTCAAGCCGAAGTTGACAATTTCTGGTCCCTCCCAGAACGGTAGTGAACCCCGAGACCGGAAATGTGCGATCCTTTCAACAGCTGGAGCTGGTTCCACTCAACAGGCTGCTGCAGGGGGAGAGGGTGGTGCTGGCGAGCAGCTCCCAGGAGGCGGGACATCCTGTCCTCCATGGTGACCTCCAGGGGGCCAGGGCCTGCTCTGGGATTGTCAGCTGTGACCTCCAGGGGTGGGGCCTGCTGTTTCTGACAGCACACCCTCCCCCAGGGACTGCAGTTCGAGTCGTACCTCCACTTCCAGGAGTACCTGGAGAAGGCGGAGATTTCGGCTCTGCCCGAATATGCCCGGAGAAAGCAAGCTGAAGGCTCTGGAGGTGGCATCGCGGCTCGTCAGGGCGAGGACGACCCCATCCCTTCTGGTCAGGTGGTAGGCCCACACCCCTTCCTGTCAAGGCCCCGCCCACAAGCCTGCCCCGCCCTCTGCTCTGCCAGGTTCTGCACCCTCCTAATGTCATTATTGGAGCTGACACCATTGTGGTGAGTGAGGCCCCTGCTCCTTCCCGGCCCTGCCCACCCTGCCCCTCATGACCCGGCCCCTTGAGCGTCTGGCTCCGCCCACTGCAGGCCGTGGATGGAGTCATCCTGGAGAAACCAAGGTACAAGGATGATGCCACAGGATGCTGCGCAGGTGGGCGGGGCCTGAAGGGCGGGCAGACCCACCAGGGCAGAGTGGGCGGGGCCTGCCCCTCGAACTCCAGCCTCTGCCCACACCAGCCCCCGCCCCTTGTAAACCGCGCCCTGTCCCGCCTTCCCTGGCCCCGCCCAGGCTGAGTGGCCAGCAGCACAGTGTCATCACCGGTGTGGCCATCTT
>NW_026126871.1:0-63765 GCF_943737965.1 Phodopus roborovskii | reverse complement strand
CACTGAAGCGTATTTCTTTGAGAAATACTTGTGTATACTGAAGACCAGCTGGAACATCCCCACCCATAAATCAAACAAATACCAGAGATTCTTCAAATGTACATTGGTCAGCACGATTGATGTACTAGCTGGCCCAGAGCCTGTAAGGAACATTCCAATAAAGCCACGTTCTATACACATAGAGAGATATGTTCTACCAATCCTGCTCTAACAGAAAACATCGGGTATCAAATGTTTCCTCATCTTCCTACTGAGGGCCTGTGTTGGTTCACCATAGTCCTCATAGATAAAGACATTTTCTCAGCCACACTCTCTTTGAGTATTCAACTTATCATGCAGATGGACACTTGTTATTATTATTCACTTCTCAAGAATTTGACTCCTAATTTCAGGAATAAAACTCCAATACAATTGACCAATATCCCTGCTGCCTGTCAGGAGAAAATTGTATCATCTTGTTTGTAATATTGCTCATGCCTTTCTCTCATGGTTTTCTGAGGTACCTGTAACAACCAGGTAAAAAGTCCCCTCAGGTCTCCTGACCTCAGCAAGATAGCACAGAACAAACATCACTTGAGTCCTAAAAATTTCCCTATATTTTAATATTCTGGGGAGTCTTCCATCTGTTTAATAAGAGAATCATTTCAGTCAGCATTGTACAATGGTCTGAGCAAGCCTCTACACATATTATGTGGAGGAAGAAAGAGAGATTGAGTCTGTGCATGCAGGAAGAGAGCTGGACCATTTAATGGTGACATGAGGAAGCGACATTGAAAATTTGTGTCTGACTATGCAGTGGTGGCTGTCGTCTTTGATTCCAGCACGCAGGGAAGTAGAAGAAAGTAGATTTCTGTGAGTTTGAAGAAGTCTGGTCTACAGAGTAAGTTCCAGAACAGCAGGGTCTACACAGGGTAACTGTGTATCAAACACCAAAAGAAATTAATTAATTAATTAATATTGAACAAGTAATGAGAAAAATCTACTAGAAACGTGACAAAAACAAGATTAATAATTGTAAGGAGTATGTTTTTTCTGCCTGCCGCCGCTGGTGCTTTTCCCGCCGTCATGCCATCAGCCCCAAATACTACACAGAGACTCTGTATTTGATACAATACTGTTGGCCTGGTTACTTGTTTCTTATTGGCTAGCTCTGCCTTAATTATTAACCCATTTCTGCTGATCTATGTACTTTCTCTTACCGGGGAGCCGGTGGCATACTGCTTTCCAGACTCTCCATCTTGACTCTCCTTACTACTTCCTATTTCCTCCTTGTCTCCCTAGTCCCTCCTATCTTCCAACCAGTGCTTTATTATTAAGCCAGTATGAGAAACATATACGGAATGACATCTCCCATCATCTCCTCTTTTCTGTCTAAATAAAAAACAAGGGTTTTAACCTTAACATAGCAAAATATATCACATAACAATTATCAAATAAGAATCACAGTTAACACTATTTAGTCCATTAACATTTAGCAAGATTTGAAGAAAATATTCCATCATCTATCCTATCTTTGTGTGTCTAAAGTCTATGTAACTTTTCTTTAATACTAAGGAAAACTATAACCATAACTATCAGTCTTCAACTCCTTCAAAGACCACAGAAGGATAATATATAAACTCTACAAATGACAGAGACATTTTGCCTTTGTCAGTCACCTGACGTTCTTCTGTAATCTATCCTTTTTCAGCCCATAGGCCATAGTGTGTCTGCCAGACTCTCTCCAGCAAAGCAGGGAACTTTAAACTGTCTTCTTGAATTGGCAGTTTGTCAGTCACTTTCCTCTGTGTCCTGCAGACTGTCTGGCAGACACTTCCATGAAGCAGGAACTCTGTAGCAATGTCCATCTTGAATCAGCAATCACTTTTCTATGGGTACTGCATGTCCAGTTTATATAGCACAAAGTCAAACAGTCCAGACAAGAGCAGTATCTTGTCCACATGGCTAGTTTTGCCATATTGAAAGCAAACTCCATAACGAGGTTCTTCAATGTCCATCTTCCTTTCTGTTGCAGGTGGTATTGCCAAGAGCAATTATGTCTCACTGTCACGAAAACCTAATCCATTTTAAATGCCATATTCTGTAGGTCTTTGAAAGGTTTGAAGAATGCCTACCTATCTCAAATACATCTCTGTGTATCTTGAAAAACCTAACTAACTTAACTCTAAGCTTTGACTATCATAGGTAATTATCTATAATCTGTAGTACATTATACAATATGTTTCTGAATGAACTATATAAACACAATACCTAAACAAAAAGGAGAAATATATACATCACAAAATTGACCTTAAATTGTATCAATAAATGAAAATCCATTCCAATACAAAGTATCCATATCTATACCATAATTCCCTTTTTACCTTTAAAAAGAATATTGGTTGTGATCATTACCCATTTATAACCAAGTCCATTTAAATGAAACCAAACATTTATAAAAAATATTTGGGAATTTGGACGTCGTTCTTTCCAAACTACTTCCTGCTGACAGGGGGCACTGTCATGGGGGATCATGAGAAGACACAGAAATCTTGGCTGTAGTCTGCAAGGCTGCTTTGTTCAGCTATTTTGAATGTAGGATCACCTGGTCCTCTGTTTCAGGGGGTCTGGCTTGATCAAACCACACAAGTCTGGAAGGAATCCACAGCTTTTTATTTTCTGTGGAAACAAAAATAGAAATCCTTTTCCCCAGTAACTTGTCCTTAAACTTAAATGTTGGAGTCAAAGCATTTTTAAAATATATAAATTTAATTAATCCAGCAGCATTTCCTTTATCAGTTGTTGTTATTTTCTCAGCAGTCAAACAATGTAGAGACAACACAATAGCATACAGTAACCAGATTCTCTCTGAGCTTTTCATCTTTACATGGCTTTATTATTACTCCATTTCTTTTACTTTTTATTCTTTTATTTTTTGACATAGGGTTTCACTGTGTAACTCTTATCTGTCCTGGAATTTACTCTGCATTCCAGGTTTACTTTGCAAATCTCAGAGATCTGCTTGCCTCTGTCTCCTGAGTGCTGGGATTAAAGGCGTGTGCCACCACACCCAGTTCCTCTTTGTCTATTTAAAACCATTTTATTTTTTGTCTCCCAAGCCTATGTATTTTTTTAAAACACACTGTAAACTTTTAGCACCTTTTCTTAATGTGAATCTGTCTCTACTATAAATCTTTATCTTTTTATGGCCATGAGTCTTTATCTGTTAAACAACAACATTGTTAAAATGAAAGTCTTTGTTTCTGCCGTGGTTTACCAAAGATGGTGGCGGGTACTTTTACCGCCAGCACTGAGAGCTGTGCTCACCACCTTGGTCTGCGCTGCCACCCAGAAAGCATGCTGCCGGCTTGGAGATGTGGTCACTGCCATTGCCATCTCTCATACACACCAATAAATTGTTAGCAGAGTTTCTTGAAAGCCTTGCGGTTTTTTGCCGCATATGCTGAGTCAGGAATCTTCCTTAAGGAGCCAAGCGAATATCTGCTTGTCTCTAGCAAAGCAGAGTTCAACTGAGAAAAATGATGTTACCAAGAAACCTTGCTTGTCTCTGTTCTTTTGTTTGTAAAACCCTTTCTTAAGCTTTTGTTAAATTTTAAGTGTAAGTTCTTATTAGCCACGTTGGGCGCCATCTGTAAGGAGTATGGTTTTTCCGCCTGCCGCCGCTGGTCTTGTCCCGCCGCCATGCCACCAGCCCCAAATACTACACAGAGACTCTGTATTCGATACAATACTGTTGGCCTGGTTACTTGTTTCTTATTGGCTAGCTCTGTCTTAATTATTAACCCATTTCTGCTGATCTATGTATTTCTCTTACCGGGGAGCCGGCGGCATACTGCTTTCTTCAGACTCTCCATCTTGACTCTCCTTACTACTTCCTATTTCCTCCTTGTCTCCTAGTCCCTCCTATCTTCCTTTCCTATTGGCCAACAGTGCTTTATTATTAACCAGTATGAGAAACATATAGAGAATGACGTCTCCCATCAAATAATAATAATTAGGAAGGAATTGACCAGCACAGTTTACTGAGTGAGTTCTTGCACAGCAGGGACCAACAGGGAAATTCTGTCTCAAAAAAAAAAATCAAAAAACAAAACAAACAAATAAGTTCCTGTTCGTGCAGATCTCTGAAATGTCTAGGTCTAGAGTAGAAGCCAGGGGCAAAGGAGGTTCGGGGCTTGCTGTGTGTATAAGAACACTCTTCCCTTGAGAAAGAGCTCTTGTCACTCAAGCCTCACTAGACAACCAGGGACACTAAGCAACCCTGCCAGTTTCAGGTCTTGAAGGAGACTTCCAGGAGCCATGCTGCAGGCTTGGTTTTATATCAGAACAGGTGCCAGAGGAGTGATTGCTGCTCTGTGAGTGCTGCTGTGGGGAATTTATTGGAGAGCATGGATAAGCACAGAACATGAGGTATGGTAAGCAAGGGGGGGGGAGGGTGGGGTGGGGTATTCATGAAAGTCGGTTTGGCAGGCCCTCCAGGAGGAGGCTAGACTTGGAGTATGCTGCCACATTCAGTGTTCTGCTAGGCCATTGTGGTCCTAGCAGCTTCCCTGACCAGGGTATTGCCTATGAATACTTCTCCATGTGGGTTGCCTGAGGAAAGGAATTAAATCAGGTAAGATTGTGAATAATCTTCTTTGTAGTCAGCTCCATTATGGTTTTGGTGCACAGGGATGGCTATTTATAAAGAAGGAGGGGTTCACTTAGTCCAGTGCCTTCAAGAAGTTCTGCTCTTCACATGTAACATTTAGGGGTCACATCCATTCAGAGTTATCATGTTCTCTTTTGCCATCAAAATAATTTTTCTTCTGTTGTTAAAAAATAAATATAAAGATATTATTTTACATATCGATCCCAGTTCCCTCTCCCTCCCATCCTCCTATTTCCCCCAGCGACCTCCGCATCCCATGGGCCATGCATTCCTCTGGGAGGCTGAGGTCTTTAGGAGGGATCATAATATTCTGTCAAATTGGTTGAGTTTTGGCCCAGGCCCTCCCCCTTGTCTCTAGGCTAAGGGAGTATCCACATTTGGAGTTAACTTTGTGTATGTTCTAAATGGCATTCTTTTTCTTCATTTCTCTGTGTAGCTTTGCAGCATGATCTAGAATTTTCCATGTGGAGCAAGCTAGACCCAATCTCATAGAAAACTTCTTGCCTCTGTTTCTGAATTGCTAGGTTAAAGCAAAGGGAAAATACAAACATCTGTATACGGCATTCTTGTGTTGGATTACATTCTACCACTGAGCTGTGACATAGAGGAGGGGAATTGTTTATATAAAGGATTTACCAATATTTGGGAGATAGGGAGTTGCAAAAAACTTATTTAGCTGAGATATTGCTACCCCCAAATTTAAAAAAAAATAGAAAAAAGTTAAGTTATGTGCTAACCAGGCATGTTACAGAATAGGATGCTATAATATACATTTGTTCCCCAGGATACTCCAAATATTTGGATCCAATCCATGTCAATTAGCAAAGCAATGATTTACAAACCCCCAAGGCCCACCTCCATACCATTGATTAGGTCTTTTACAAGCTGTACAAGGGTGTATTACAGGGTTCCAATGAACATTAGGTGCTGGTGTGCCATAAACATCCAGTTTTCTTCAAGATAAAATCATGGCTCTGTCATATGGGCAAGATGAGCCCAGGTGAAAACTGTTTGAAAAGAAAACAGTGATGTGTTGAGGGCTAGACAAAGCAAGCAAGACTTTCTCTTTAGGTCTTCACTCATGGAGAATGAACATAGTTCCTTCTGAAACCCAGGGCCAATAACACCCAAGGTTTTTAGAATTATGATGTTTTCTATCAGGTCTTGAGCTATCAAGAATAAAGTAGAACTCCACCTTTAACACAAGGAAGATTCTTGAGAGAAAATTCAATTGTCTGGGGCCAGTGTCTTTGTGGAGGGGTTGCTTCAGACTCTGAGAACACAAATATCCCCACCACATGGAGCTGTGTTTATTAGGCCCATGGCTACTGTGGGCTTAGTTGGTGATGTTTTGGAGATCCCTGTGTTCCCCTTGTACTGCACTTTTTGAGTATCCTTCTCCTGAGTTTGTCCCATTGAATGTTAACTCCCACTCACTTCCTAGAGTCTCAAATTTCCTTCCGTTTCCTCATGGAAGTAGTATACAAGAAGCTATTCCTTATAAGAAATGTACCTAGAATATGGCATGGCTTAAGCAATACCTCCCTACCTTACCTTTCATCTTTTCTTTTTCTGCCTTCCATTCTTTTCTCATCTTCTGACACTTCTCCCTCAGGACTTGCCAGTAAAATGTGACCTGCTGTTTCATGTTACTCCTGTACTATGAAATACTTATGGTGTTATCTTTTCTATTGAATGCTTATATTGCCTTACTGGCATAACTTGCAATATCCGGTCACTAGTCAGACATTCAAAGTACTTAAAGAAGGCAACATATGTTGAATGCAAAATTTGTTTTAGGGAGCGAGATTGTGGTGGTTCACGCCTTTAATCCCAGCATTCAGGAGGCACAGGAAAGTTGATCTGTGTGAGGTCAAGGTCAGCAATGTCTAGCGAGATATTCCTAAAACAACTAAGGGTTTTTATTGCAAAGAGAATCTCTGTCTCAAAAAAAAAAAATCCCAACAATAACAACAACAGTAACCATCTGTTGTAGGTTCTTTCCTCTTTGCTCATAAGCCAGAAATGAACACAATTTGTCATTGCACACATATTTCTTTACTTATTTCTTATGTCTATGGGCAATGCCCTTCTGTCCTCTTGATTACTCCTTCTTACACTAAGTGACTGTATGTCCTCAGTCGGTTTTTGGACCAAGCTTCTTAAAAAATTATTTGTGGATACCAATTATTTTTATGGATATATTTAATAAACAACTCATTAATTTGTAACACTGTTCATTAAATTAAAATATAATTCTCTGAACAATAGCAGAATATTACCCCCATACGTATAGAAAGCTCTAGACTGTGGGGTGTCTCTATTAGTAACAAGTATCAATAGCTGGAGTGTCAGAATCCGAACAGTGTAAATATCCTTTTGAGTTTTGTATGAGTCTATGTATTTAAGTTCTGAACACATAGAATCATGGGAAGCTGAGTAACATTGCTCAAGATCTAAGTTTATCTGGATGAGTTTCCCTTGTATTTTTGAGAGTAAAGTTGGCAGTATTTACCTCTTATTGTTCTTTCTTTTTCACTTCCTCTCTTTGTTCTTTCCCAAATATTGTACACCTCTCAATCACTGCATGTTTATATTAGGTATAGAAGCCATGCTGTGTCAATATATGTACTATATTTTTCGTAATCCTCCAGAGATTCTAACTGTTTCCCATTTTCCTGAATCTTTCGAATCAGATATACTCTTATAAAGTGTCAGGAATATAATTTGCACTGTATTCAATTAATGTGGCAAATTTATCTCATACAGAATATAAATATTAACTCACCAAGTTCTCATTGATCATTTACTTTTCTCTTCATGTACTCTCTGTTATTCTTACTGTTTTCAATCTGGAAATGCCATTTACTGTTTTTCCTAAAAAGTTCAATGGGTCTTGGATGGTGGCACAGCACATATTCTACTTGGGGATGACCTGAGTTCATACCCCCAAACCCAAAATTCTAGGCTCAATACAACCTCACCTCCAGATGCAGTGTTTCTGACAACCTCTACTATGGTATGTAATAAAGTACACATGGGAAACATCTCTCACACACAATCTGAATATACAAAAACTAGGAATGAATTTGTTTTCAAAATCTTTGTTACTTAAAAAACAATGAGCGCAAAACCAGTCACTTTTAGTACATGATTCTAATAATGTAATGTTTCATTTTTTAAGTTTCATTTAAAGTTTTATTTTCATTTTACATACCATACACTCCCTTCCTCCCCATCTTCTTCTCCAATTTCTCTCCCTTCCCTTCCACCCTTTAGTAGTCAGAGAGGGTAATGCCCTCATTCAGGACTCACCAAAGTCTGGCATACAAAGCAGAGGAAGGACCAAATCACTCTATTGTTTATCAAGACTGAGCAAAGTATCTCACTATAGGGTGCGGATTCCAAAAACACAGTTCAAGCAACTGGGATGGATCATGGTTTCACTTTCAGGGGCCCCCTAACAGATCAAGTCACCTAAGTGTTTACTACTTTCAGAGGGTCCAGTTTGTTGACATGAATGTCCTCCAGCTGTAAGTGAATATTCTGTGAGTTCCCACTAGTGAAAGAAGATGTGGTGTGGCTTTGTTGGAGTGGCCTTCTCCCTGTTAGAAGAATCACATCATTGTAGGATCAGACATGAGGGTTTCTTATTTGCAGAATACTGCCCAGTGTGTCAGACAACTCCCTGTTGCCTCTGAGTAATGCTGTAAGGACTATAACATCAAGGACTGCAGCAGCGCATGCTGACATGCCTGCTGCCATGATGATTACCTGAAGCTCTGAAATTTTAAGTGTGACACCCTCAATTAAAACGTTTCTTTGTAAGAGTTGCCCTGGTCCATGGTATCTCTTAACAGCAATGAAAACCTAACAAAGACAGATGTTGTTTCAAGGTCCTTCAGTATTTCTGTGATAGGCTGTGCCTATTGTACAATTTATTTCTGATGTGTTCTCAGTAGTGTTGTTCTGGTAGCTTGCCACTTCCTTTATGTCTGTTTATAGGGATTTCGTTCTCAGGGCTATATGCTAATTAAAGGGCCAAGAAATGTCGCATGTGAACCTCCTATTCAGTTTCCTACTAAATGGATCATGTGAATGCATTATAATGTCCATGTCATGAAATAAGTGTGCAAGGCTCCAGACTTACATGAGTATGTTGTCAAAGTTGTTTATATTTACATTGTGAGTATCATATTTCTTTGTCAAACATGTTTGGGTTATTGTAGGTTGCAGTGACCTATGACGATGTGTACATCCATTTCACTCAGGAAGAGTGGGCTTTGTTAAATCCTTCTCAGAAATGTCTCTACAGAGATGTGATGCTGGACACCTACAGGAACCTCACTGATACAGGTAAAATTGAAATTTCCTTCATGTTTTAAAATAAGGGACCAAATATTTCTTGGTTATTGATACTATTCTGTAATTTTGATTGAGGAAAAGGAAACTTGGTTGAATGAGGCATGGTTCTAAGGTTCACTAAAGTTATTAATTTTAAGTTTTGTACAATTTACAATAATACATTGTATACTTTCTGTTATTTCAGGCTACATTTGGGATGACCATAACATGGAAGATCATTGTCCAAATTCTAGAAGACATAGAAGGTAAATTTTCACGTGTAAATTTATGCAAATTTAGCTCTGAAGATATTTTAATGTATTCTGGAAATTTTATTGAAGAGACACACAAAAAAGAATTAAAAAAAAATTAAGAAGATCAAAGTTGAAAAAACCACAGCTTAAAGTATAAGTGATGGTTCTCATTTTCTAACAAAACCATGTACCTCAGTGAAAGGTAGCTCTTCTGTGTTTGCAAGGTATTCATGTAAAAAGAGAAGGAAACAATGCCTTCACAGATACCACCATTTGAATTATAGCACCTGGAGATCTATGATACAGATATGCCAGTCTGTTGAGTTTAATAATATTCAGATATTTTAAACAATATATTTCTTGTATAGGTGATAATTATATGTCCAAGACTTTCTAAGAAAAATGTGTATAGTTAATCAAGCATTACTTATATATTTGTGACTTTGCTATGTATATAGAAAGGGTCAGTTCATGAGTATCAAGAAGGTTTTGTGGAGAAACCTTAATCCCTGACACACATGTCTGTGAGCAAAAGAAAATCAAATTGCATGAGTGCAAAGTGGAAACTTTTTCTTTGTTATTCTTACTTTAATAAGTATATCATATGTTGAGTTAGGTAGTTGTGACCCATGCCCTTAATTCCAGCATTAATGATGAAGAACAAGGTGGATCTCTTAAGTTTCTGATCAGCCTGATCTACAAAGTGAGTTCGAGGCTAGCCAGGCCTACACAGAGATATTCTGTATCAGAAAACGTAGGGAAAAATAAAGACATATGATACTCTAAATGTAAGCCATGTGAATTTAGAATGTGGAAAGAAGCAACATACGTCTCTCTTAGGACATTGAGAAGAAATGAAAGATGATTACTAGCCCCCACTTTGAGGATATTTGTTGAGTGTGAAAGAAGTTTAAAATTTATTAGTATTCCAACATCATTTGAAAGATATGAACAAACTCCCACTGAAGTAAATCCCAATGACAATTGGAATGGGTGAATGCTTCCATTTTTACTGGTATATTTGGCCAATGAAGTATAATTCATACTGTGGAAAAACTGATAAATGCAATAAGTATGTTAAAGCTCTGAGTTGTTTTCAGTCCTTTTCAATTATGTGAGAATTCTCATGTAAATAGATGCCATAAATGTGGCCCGTGAAATAAAAGCTCTTACTCTGAATCACAAGTATCTTCAAAGAAAACAAAACAACACCTCATGAGGGAAGCATTATAAATGTAAAACTTAAGATTGGATTCTTGTTCACAATTGGCCAAGTTATAAATTTATTTTATAAATATACTGTTTCTTAATATCATGCATGTGGTAAAGTTTTACATGTGCTAATTATCCTTGCTGGAATGAAAGAAGCCATAAGGTTGTTTATCCTGTGAATATACGCAATGAATGTGTGAAAAACTTTTTTATGTTACAGGCATCTTCAAAGGCTGGAAAAATTTCATACTGGAGAGATACCATATAGATGTCTTCAGTATGGTGAAGTCTCTGAATGTCACAGTTTCTTCCAACTCTGTGAAAGAACTCAAATGGTAGAGAAAACCTATGAATGTAGTCAATGTGGTAAATTATTTGCAAGACATACTATGCTTAAAAGACATATTAGGACGCATACGGGACAGAAAACACAAGACTGTAAAAAATGTGGTAAAGTATTTTCCCTATGCAGTAATCTCAAAAAACATAAAAGAACACATACTGGAGAGAAGCTGTATGAATGTAAACAATGTGGTAAAGGATTTGCAAGTAATGGTCACCTTAAAAGACATATAAGAACACATACTGGAGAGAAACCCTATGCATGTAATCAATGTGGTAAAGCGTTTTCACAAAACAGCACTCTGGTGTGTCATAAAAGAACCCATACTGGAGAGAAACCCTATGAATGTAATCAATGTAGTAAAGCTTTCACAACACATGGGTGGCTTAAAAGTCATATATTAACACATACTGGAGAGAAACCCTATGAGTGTAATCAATGTGGTAAGGCATTTGCAAGTAATGGTCAGCTTAAAATACATATAAGAACACATACTGGAGAGAAACCCTATGCATGTAATCAATGTGGTCAAGCTTTTTCACAAAACAGCAATCTGGTGTGTCATAAAAGAACCCATACTGGAGAGAAGCCCTATGAATGTAATCAATGTAGTAAAGCTTTCACAACACATGGGTGGCTTAAAAGTCATATATTAACACATACTGGAGAAAAACCCTATGAATGTAATCAATGTGGTAAAGCATTTGCAAGTAATGGTCAGCTTAAAATACATATAAGAACACATACTGGAGAGAAACCCTATGCATGTAATCAATGTGGTCAAGCTTTTTCACAAAACAGTACTCTGGTGTATCATAAAAAAACCCATACTGGAGGGAAACCCTATAAATGTAATCAATGTAGTAAAGCTTTCACAACACATGGGTGGCTTAAAAGTCATATATTAACACATACTGGAGAGAAACCCTATGAGTGTAATCAATGTGGTAAAGCATTTGCAAGTAATGGTCAGCTTAAAATACATATAAGAACACATACTGGAGAGAAACCCTATGCATGTAATCAATGTGGTAAAGCGTTTTCACAAAACAGCACTCTGGTGTATCATAAAAGAACCCATACTGGAGAGAAACCCTATGAATGTAATCAATGTAGTAAAGCTTTCACAACACATGGGTGGCTTAAAAGTCATATATTAACACATACTGGAGAGAAACCCTATGAGTGTAATCAATGTGGTAAGGCATTTGCAAGTAATGGTCAGCTTAAAATACATATAAGAACACATACTGGAGAGAAACCCTATGCATGTAATCAATGTGGTAAAGCTTTTTCACAAAACAGCACTCTGGTGTGTCATAAAAGAACCCATACTGGAGAGAAACCCTATGAATGTAATCAATGTGGTAGAGCATTTTCATGTGTCAGCAGTCTCCATTATCATCATAGAACACATACCGGAGAGAAACCATATGTATGTAGTCAATGTGGTAAAGCATTTGCAAGTAATGTTCTTCTTAAAAAACATATAAGAACACATACTGGAGAGAAACCCTATGAATGTTATCAATGATGTAAAGCATTTGGAAGGAATGCTCAGCTTAAAATACATATAAGAACACATACTGGAGAAAAACCCTATGTATGTAATCGATGTGGTAAAGCTTTTTAACATCACAGCACTCTAGTATGTCATAAAGGAACACATACTGGAGAGAAACCCTATTATGTAATCAATGTGGTAGAGCATATTCCCGTGTCAGTACTCTCTAGTCTCATCATAGAACACCTCGTGGGCAGAAACCCTATGGATGTAAGCAATGTGGTAAATCTTTTACATGACACAGCCATCTGATACATCATAAAAGAACACATACTGTAGAGAGACCCTATGATTATAATCAAAGTCATAAAATTTTTCCAACACATGTGCTTAAAAGTCATACAAGAACACATACTGGAGAGAAGCCTTATGAATGCCATCAGTATGGTAAAGCATTTGCACATCCCAGCCATCTCTTAAGTCATAAGAAATGCATACTTGAAAGACACTGAATGTATCCCATGTGGTGAATCCTTTCTATGTATCATTAGTCTTTATAATCACACACAAAAAAATCATAGTGTATGGAAACCCTGTACATGTAAGCATTGTGGTAAAGTTGTGCACTTTACTTATCGCAATAATCTTTGTGGTCCAAAGAAAACTCTTATAGAAAGGAATCTTACTAGAAAGGATGTGGTATGATCGTCAGCCAACACACATTGTGTTACATAGGATTCTGGAAAGAAGAATATCGGAAAAGTTTGAACAGTCAGTTCAAGCATTGCAATATCTCTGTTTTGCTCTTAAAAGCAAAGTCACGTGGACAAAAGCCCTAGGAATTCACTGATAAGGGAACCCTGTTTCATTGTAATACTTGTCTTTATTTAAACAAAAACCTCATTCAAATTGATTGACTTCCATAAGCCCAATCCTTCATGCTTGCTTTCTTTTACATGAAGCAAATCATGTTGTAGGAAACCTTTGAAGACTTTAAGACCATCAACATGTGGGTTACACAAATGAGTCCTCTTAAGAGAAAATATTCGCACTTTGAAATCTATTCAGAGATTCCATTTAATTTTAATTATGTGATGTCAGTGTGTGAGTTTCTGACTGATTATGGTTTTTTAAAAGCGGTTACACCCTTGAGTATTCCTGTAGGAGGAACTACAGTATGTTCTCAGAAAATGGATATAGGTCATAGCAATGAACTTTTCATAATTTTGTTCATCTGTATTCCTTACCTGGTACATATTTTAAATCCTTTTTTTTATCATCTTGATATCAGGTAATAGGGAAGCAATCTTGGAAGAGAAAACCCACATCATGCGTATAATTTTGTGAACATGTGAGACATCACACTTGACTTTAGTCTTAATAAATAAAATTGATTCATGTAGAGATGGTGTGTTACTGAGTTCAATAGAATGAAGACAAATGATAAATGAGTTTATTATTTGGGAACAACATAAACAGATGATAATAAAGAACTGTGGAGTTGATCCAGCTCAGGAGGATGCAGTCCCTGCCTTTCTGATTTGATCTGCAACATGGGAGAGAGAAGTGAGAGACAGAGAGATGGAAAGGGAGTGAAAATTGAGGGAGGGGGATTAAGAGTTACAGACAGATTGGGAATGAGTGAGTGTCCACCCCAGTGTTCTCAATCTTCTCTTCATGACACAGAACCAAAGGTACTGCATAAGAAATAACTTTTAACTCTATGAGATGATCTTGAAAGACAAAAAAAAGTAATGTTAAACCTGGAAATCAACATCTGTTCCTTGGAATTTGCAAACTTCATCTCACAAGGCCCTGAGATAACAAGAATTCACACTGCTCCTCCTTTCCTGTGAGTCAGCAGGTGGTGAATAGTGTCTTTAGGAAACAAAGAGATAGCTTTAACTCTGGCTTGCCCAGACAAAATTAATTAGCACACCCTGAGGTCCTAAAGTCTGTTGACCCTAATAGCAGACCGTCCAGCCTCCAAGGGTCATATACTCAATGGACAAAGGGTCCTACCCCCTCCCTAAGATTGTGAGTTTGCCTTTAAAAAACACCTGGGCCCAGGGGAGGGGGCTTCTCTCTAGCCTGCGTGTCAGAGGAGCCCGTTTGCACAAATGTTTCCTGTAAATTAAAGCCTCTTGCGTGTTGCAGCAACTGGACTGGACATTGAGTTCTTGGGGTACCGACCGAAACTGGAAGACTCCTCATTCTGAGGGTCTTACATTTTGGAAGTTCCACCAAGATCCGGTCGAACCCCCAGTCTCAATTCCATTGCCAGTTGGAGGTAAGAAAGAGCTCGCAACCTATATGTTTGATGTATGCCTGATGCATCTGATGCTACATGTTTTTGACTCGAGTACTTGAATCTGTGCCTAGCCTTCAGAAGACTTGTATGTTATGTGTTTTTGACTCGAGTATTTGAATCTTTGCCTGGCCTGCACAGGACTTTTATAGGACTACAGGGGGAAGCAGACGTGTCCTAAGACCCTTGGTCCCACCCTGGATGAAGTCCAGGGTTGTTTGGAGGAGGGAAGGAGACGAAGTTTCTCTTCTCCAGGGGACAGCAGGCCTCTGGACTTGCTTCCCTCCTGCTTTGTAACTTTGGTTTGGGCACTGTTTGTCTGCCACGCGGATTTGTCCTCTGTGTCGGATTGTTCTGTGTTTTTTGTGTCCTTCTGTTCATACTGTTTATGTCCATTTCTATTCTCCCCATGGGTCAAAAACTAACTACCCCACCTAAGTTTGTCTTTAGATCCACAGGAGAGCAGGGCTGGAGACCCAGCTAGACAATGAGCGTGCTCATCCCCTGCCCTCAGGAATGTGGCAGGGCAGCCAGAGCCACTGGGGCTGAGCTTCAGCTGAATAGCCATGGCCGCGAATGGCCTGGGCAGATCCATGCTGGAATGGAGGGACAGGGATATGACTTATGACCCTGCCACTGCACATGTTTGGTTCCCAACATCAGCCTCCAGGGCTGACCCTTCTCCCCAGATCTTTGTAATTGGAAAAACTAACCACCCCCTTTTTGGAGTTCCTTATGTTCTCTCTCTAGGCTATTTGAGATGATTATCAACAATTTCTGCTTGAGGCTAGAAAAATATTCCTGGGGCTGATGGGCGGCCAGCGCAGCTGAAAAAAAAAAAAAAAAAACAAGATTGACTTGGGATTCCTTTTGAGGTGCCCCAGTTGGGACTTCAACACTGCTGAAGGTAGGGAGACCTTAAAAATCTATCGCCAGGCTCTGGTGGCAGGTCTCTGAGGTGCCGCAACATGGCCCACCAATTTGGCTAAGTTAAAGAGAGCACTTTTTGACACTACTTCAGAAGCCCAGAGAGCTTCGGTGGCTCTGGTCTTCATGGGGAAATTGGGCCCCAGATATTAGGAAGAAACTCCAGAGACTGGAAGAGTTAAGAGACAGAGAAAGTGTATTGAAGGGACAGAGAAGAGGAGAGAAACGAAAGACAGTAGAGAGACAGAGAGCAGAGAAAAAGCGTGACAGAAGACAGGAAAAGAATTTCACTAAAATACCTTGGCTGCAGTGGTTAAAGGAAAAAAATAGAGAGAGAGAGTTAGGAAATTTAAAACAGGCTAGGGAACCTGGGCAACAGGACTCCACTTGACAAGGAAGAACAGTGTGCATATTGTAAAGAAAAAGGACACTTGGCAAATGACTGTCCCAAGAAGACAAGTTCTCGAAGGTCCTAGCCCTAAGAAAGGATAAAATTAAAGGGAGACGGGTTTTGGAACCCCTCCTAATGCCCAAGGTAATTCATGGACTACCCGAAGAACAGTGGACCTTGGCATGGGCCGGGTACCCCACTCGTTCGAGCCACCAGCCAACTGCCTTTTGCCTTTGAATGGAAGGACACTGACACGTGCAGAACTAGGCAGCTCATCTAGAGCTGAATGTCCCAAGGGTTTAAAATTCCCCAACGATGGCCAGGCAAGTAGGAGAATTTCTGGAGACATCTGGGTTTTGCAGGCTGACTAAGGAAAAAATTCTCCTGGACCCCAGAGCACCAGGAGGCATTTGATGCCATTAAAAAGGCCCAGCTGAAAGCATCGGCTCTAAGCCTTTTGATGTAACTAACCTTTTACCCTTTATGTGGATGAGCATAAGGGGGTCTCCTGTGGAGTTTTAACCAAATCCCTAGGGCCTTGGTACAGACCAGTTGCTTATCTGTCAAAGAAGCTTGATCTTGTAGCAAGGGGAGGGCCTGTCTATCAAAAAGATATCACTGCTGACAAGTTGACTTTGGGGCATAAAGCAACATTAATAGCCCCCATGCATTGGAGAGCATTGTCTGGCAGCCGCCAACTGATGATGACCAATGCCCGTGTGACCCACCACCAAAGCCTGCTTCTCACTGAGAGACTGAGTGGATTGTGTTCGCTCCACCAGCTAGCCTCATCCCACCACTCTTCTGTCTGTGGAGACTGGTGAACCGGGGATTCATGACTGCCATCAACTGTTGGTTAAAGAGACTGGAGTTTGCAAAGATCTTAATGACATCCTGCTGGCTGGGGAGATGATGACCAGTTCACTGCCATAAAAGGTAAAGAAAGGACTGGGGCAGTGGTACTGCTAGACGAAGAGAAGTCCATAAACATTAACAGGCAACAGGTATGCTTTTTCAACTGTTCATGTGCATGGGACTGTCTCAACTGTTTGGCTAAAAAAAAATTACTGAAGAAAATTTTCCGAAGATTCAAAATACCTAAGGTAGTAAAATCAGACAATGGTACAGGTTTTGTGACCCAGGTAAGTCAGTCACTGGCCAAGATACTGGGGATTGATTAAAATTACATTGTGCATACAAACCCAAAAATTCACGTAGAAAGTATAAATAAAACCATTGAGGAGACCTTCACTAAATTGACCGTGGAGACTGGTGTTAATGATCAGATAGCTCTCCTACCCATTGTGCTTTTCAGGTTTAAAAACACCCCTGGACCATTTGGGCTGAGCCCCTGTAAATGGCTCATTGGGGGGCTCCCTCTACTGGTGGAAATTACCTCTGTACATAGTGCTGATGTGCTGTTTTCTTAAGCCTCTGTTTGCTAGGCTTAAGGTGCTCGAGTGGGTGAGACAGTGAACAAGGAAGCAGCTCTGAGAGACCTACGTGGTGGGAGACTTGGAAGTTTCACATCACTTCCAAGTTGGAGATTGAGATTTCATTAGATGTCACTGCACAGAAAACTTGAGACTTGGAGGGTGGAAATAAGGGAGAGGGAACTAGGATCGACATGTATAATAATAAATTACCAAAAAACTATGCTCTGACTCAAATATTTATGTTCAAGGACAAGTTACTGGGGAAAATGATTTCTATTTTTTTTCCCACAGAAAACGAAAAGCTGTGGATTTCTTCCATATTAATGTGGTTTGATCAAGCCAGACCGCCTGAAACAGAATACCAAGTGAGCGTACACTCAAAACAGCTGGACAAAGCAGCCTTACAGACTACAGCCAGGATTTCAGCATCTTCTTAGAATCCCCCATGAGAGCACCCCTTACAAGCAGGAAGTAGTTTGGAAAGAACTATGCCCAAATTCCCAAATATTGTCTATAAATGTTTGTTTTCATTTAAATGGACTTGGTTATAAAAAATAAATAATAAAAAAGATGGAAAAATACTGTTAAAAGTTTATGATTATCCTCTAAAATTAGTAAAGCAATGCAAGAGTTCTTATCAATGCTGTTAACAGTTTACCGATCAGAGATAATGACTTTTCTCTAAACTCAGTAAACCAAATCTCTAGTACACTGACCACAGGCAGGTGAAAATAAGTGTTTTTTTATCTCATGCTTCAAAGGAATTACTGGCATTTTATAATATGTCTGTAAATTGTGACCAAAGATCTGTTCCTTGTAAATTCTGTATAAAAACCCAATACTCTAAAGTAAAAATGGCAGCAGTTGCAAACCGCCTCCAGTGTGTTTGTTTCTGTCAAGACGAAGCCACTCCTGACATGGTCATCGAGTTTGGTACCCATGGGGGCACATCACCCACTGAGCGGTCTGCAGCATGAGGTATTACTGGCCGGGTTGTACAGGAACATCCAAATGTCAGGAAATAAAAGCAGGTACCAGATCAAATATGATAATTTTCTTTCTCTCATCAGAAAGCTTGATCATTGCTCTATAACTGTAGGAGTTTTATTCCTGAACCTCAGAAAAACCACTTAACAAACACAAAATTATAAAAAGAGTATTCTTCGTGGAAAGTTGAAAATTTAGAGAGGAATGGAGCTAGGAAGATTTTCGTGTATGACCAGTACTGTTAGCCAGCACATCTTACTCAGTGAGCAGTTTAAAACAATCTGCATTATTCAAGAATTCAAGCTTTGTAAGACCCTCAGAATGAGGAGTCTCCCAGTTTCCATCGGTATCCCCAAGAACTCAATGTCCAGTCCAGTTGCTGCAACATGCAAGAGGCTTTAATGAACAGGAAACATTTGTGCAAAGGGGCCCCTCCAGCAGGCAGACTAGTGAGAAGAAGCCATCTCCTCCCTCCACCCCGCCACATGGCACAGGTGTTTTTTAAAGGCAAATACCCCAAGCTTAGGGAGGGGGTGGGACCCTCTGTCCATTGAGTACATGACCCTTTGAGGCTGGTCTCCCTATTAGGGTCAACAGACCTTAGGGCCTCAGGGTGTGCTAATTAATCTTGTCTGGGCAAACCGGAGGTGCAGTTATCTATTTGTTTCTTAAAGACCCCATTCACCACCTGTTGACTCACAAGAAAGGAGGGGCAGTGTAAATTCTTGGAATCTTGTTTTCTCAGGGCCATGTGAGGGGAAGTTAGCAGATTCCAAGGAACAGATATTGCTAGGGGTTAACTTTCCAGTTTAGTCTGTCCTTCATTTAAAATGGGGCATTTCTCTAACTTTACTTTTTTGTCTTTCACGCCCTATATCTTATCTCTAGAGAGTAAAGTTCTAGTACTCTGATCTACAAAGCACCCCACCCCAGAACCCGCACTTTCCCCACCCTGTGTCCTACTGCGCCCACTGCTCCACTGGTCTGGTTGAGCACTGGGACCGAGAGCGGGTCAAAAAAAAAAACACCTCCACCACCGGAAAATTTCTTGGACCTGCTTTGAAAATACTGGACCCCTGTATCCCGCTGGAGCAACCAGTGTGCCCGCCTGCCTGATGTTTATCCGTCATTACTGAGGCTCTGCCGGGGGAGAGACCTCCTAGAGTGACTGGAACAGACAGAGTTACAGACATTGAGCACCTCTCACAACTCTGTCCCCAGGAACTCCTTCTCAAACACACGGTTCCGGGACTGTCCCCTGCACCGCTCACAAGCGGCTGCGATCTCAGGACTTCCGCCTTCCGGTCACGAACTAAAGCTTCCGGTTCGTGGCTGTCAGTGTCCCCGGAAGACACACATGGATAACATGCTTCTAGTTCCACCCGACCAAACTGACACACGATTTCCGCTTGTGAACCAAGGACGTCAGGCTTCCAGTCACTGACTTGAGCTTCACACAAAATGGTCTCCAGGAAAGGTTGCAACGAAGAGATGCACAACTTGAGTTCCACCCGTGAAGTAAACAGGACGGAGTGTGCTGCGGCCTGAGTTCCGCTTCCAGCACATTACTTCCGCTTACGGATGGTGCAACATGCGATTCCCTGCCCACCGGGCGGCTATTAAATCGGATCCGCTTTCGGCCCAGGAAGGGAATTGATCGCATCGGACATTGCGGGCCCGATAGGAAATGCCTTAAGGGACGGGACTAACAGGTCCAAGTGAACAGGTCAGAAATGGCTGATTCCGACCGCAAAAGAGGCAGCACAGAGCATATTCCCTGTCACTCATCGAGTCGGTAGGTGGGACTTCCGGGTGCGGCGAACAGGGCAGAAACAGAGATCGCAACCCTAGGTCCGTGCACCCCTCTGGTTTTCGCTGTTTCCCTGTTTATGCCACGGTTGGCAGCAGGGTTCCTGTTGCCGGGGAAACCGGGGTGGGACTTCCGGCAACATGGTAAATCGGGGCGGGACTTCTGCGTGGGAACATTGACCAGGAATTAATGACTTAGAGAGGTTCACAGGGGATGGGCGGTGTCACGGGAGCCGTGATGTCAGAGGAGTTACAAGCGTGGCCTGTAGGGCACACAGCTGTCAATCAAACACCTGTCATTCACTCATTCATTCAGTCGTTCACTCAGCCACTCATTCATTCAATCACTCATTCATTTAGTCATTCATTCATTTATTCAGTCATTAATTCATTTACTCAGTCATTCACTCATTCATTCAGTCATTCATTCAATCATTCATTCATGCAGTCATTCATTCATTGATTCAGTCATTAATTAGTTCATTCAGTCATTCATTCACTCATTCAGTCAAAGGTCAGTCATTCATGAAGTAATTCAGTCATTTCAGTCATTAGTTCATTGTACAATCATTCATTCATTCAATCACTTCCTGTGTGGCTGGAGGCGGGACTTGCGGTCCCTGAGGCTAAGGCTCTGACATAGACAGGCATAGGCAGGATTTCCTGTTTCCCTTTTACCTACACTGTAGCCCATGGCCATCTTGAACCCCGCCATCTTTTTTTGTGCACCCAGGGGCAGGAAATAAGTCCCATCATCTCAGAGGAACAGGAATTGGTTGTCTCAAGCCGGAAGTAGACAATTTCTGGTCCCTCCCAAAACGGAAGTGAACCCCCCCAGACCGGAAATGTGTGATCCTTTCAACATGGAGCTGGTTCCACTCAACAGGCTGCTGCAGGGGAAGAGGGTGGTGCTGGCGAGCAGCTCCCCCAGGAGGCGGGACATCCTGTCCTCCATGGTGACTTCCAGGGGCAGGGGCCTGCTCTGGGATTGTCAGCTGTGACTTCCAGGGGTGGGGCCTGCTGTTTCCTGACAGCACACCCTCCCCCCCAGGGACTGCAGTTCGAGGTCGTACCCTCCCACTTCCAGGAGTACCTGGAGAAGGCGAGATTTCCGGCTCTGCCCGAATATGCCCGGGAGAAAGCAAAGCTGAAGGCTCTGGAGGTGGCATCGCGGCTGCGCAGGGTGAGGACGACCCCATCCCTTCTGGTCAGGTGGTAGGCCACACCCCTTCCTGTCAAGGCCCCGCCCACAAGCCTGCCCCGCCCTCTGCTCTGCAGGACCTGCACCCTCCTAATGTCATTATTGGAGCTGACACCATTGTGGTGAGTGAGGCCCTGCTCCTTCCGGCCCTGCCCACCCTGCCCCTCACTGACCCGGCCCCTTGGCGTCTGGCTCCGCCCACTGCAGGCCGTGGATGGAGTCATCCTGGAGAAGCCAAAGTACAAGGATGATGCCTACAGGATGCTGCGCAGGTGGGCGGGGCCTGAAGGGGCGGGGCAGACCCACCCAGGGCAGAGTGGGCGGGGCCTCTGCATGGAGCTCCAGCCTCTGCCCACCCCAGCCCCGCCCCTTGTAAACCACGCCCTGTCCCGCCTTCCCTGGCCCCGCCCAGGCTGAGTGGCCAGCAGCACAGTGTCATCACCGGTGTGGCCATCTTGAGGCCACTGTGGCGGAGGCAGCTTCAGGAGCCGAGTTCCACATGCCCAGAGGCCCCAGAGGCGGAAGGGGACCCAGAAGCAGAAGTGGAATTGTCACTGTTCCACGAAGAGACCCATGTGACATTCTCGCGGCTATCGGAGCCACTGCTGTGCGAATACGTGGAGAGCGGGGAGCCTCTGTGAGTGGGTGCGGGGTGGGGTGGGTGGGGCCAGGAAACCTGGAAGTGAGGCCTGAAAAGGAAGAGCTGTCCCCCGGCGGGCGTGGGTGTGGCTGAGCATGGCACCTGGTGTGACTTCGTCCCTGCCTTGCACCCAGGGACAAGGCTGGCGCCCATGGGCTTCAGGCGCGAGGTGGTGCCCTAGCAGAGCGCGTGGAAGGAGGGGCAGGCTGCAAGCCGAGGGCAGAACTTCCTGGCAAGGGAAAACTGGCAGTAGAGACTCAGGTCAATCATCAAGGGTGGGGCATGAATTCTGTTCCCAGATCGCAGCCAAGGCTGACCTGAGCCAAGGCCTTCAGGAACTTTTGTAACTGCTGTGGCTGGGACTGCATTTCCGAGCATCCTATGCGGCCGTTTACTGCTTCGCTGCCCAGAGACTTCTGGGTTTGGATGTTCATGTCCAGGACTGCATTTCCTAGCATTCTGTGCAGTCGATTCCTGCCTTTATGCCCAGGGACTTCCGGTTTTCATCTGTACCGGCCATGTAGTTCCCAACATGCTCTGCGGTGGCTTTCTGTTTTCAGCAATGAAACTTCCAGTTTGTAGTTTTTGGAGGCCCAGGATTCCATTTCCCAGCATCCTCTGTGGCCACTTCCTGCTTCCCTGCCCAGGGACTTCTTATTTTCATCTTTGGCAGCCAAGGACTATATTTCCCAGCATGATTTGTGTCTGCTTTTCTATAATGGACTTCCGGTTAAAAACTTTGGGGTCCAGAACTGCACTTCCCAGCATGCTGTGTGGCTGCTTCTTTCTTTTCTCCCCTTGACATTGTCTTCTGGACTTCAAGGCCCCTAACTACAGTTCCCAGCATGTGCTGTGCTTGTTTCGATCTTTTCAGTTCCTAAACTTCTTCTGGTCTCTGAGGCTCCAGGACTCCATTTCCCAGCTTCTTGTGGTGCCGCGTCCTGTTTTTCAGTCCTGAAATTCCACCATTTAAAGGCACATAATAATTTAGAAATATTTGAGAATTAGAACATTGAATTTAAGTTGTATGAAGTTAGCTTACATTTACATAAAGTTAAGTTGAAATCGAATGTACAGATATATTATTCAGGACTGGGTAAATTGAGAAGGACAAGAGTGTGAAGCTATGTATAACATAGTCAGAGAAAAAAGATATTACAGACAAAGAATAAAAGGCAAACGGTAAATGACTTACAGGTTC
This sequence comes from Phodopus roborovskii, assembly GCF_943737965.1. NCBI lineage: Eukaryota > Metazoa > Chordata > Mammalia > Rodentia > Cricetidae > Phodopus > Phodopus roborovskii. The sequence goes on along the minus strand of NW_026126871.1, from coordinate 40,557 downwards.
TGTTGGCGGCAGAAGCTGGCTAGACTCTTTCTGCCTAGATGGCTGATGTAGCAGAAAGAAGAACCATGGTGGGTAAAGCTAGGCCACATGGTCAAGATGGTGGCTGCCATAAACATATTCCCAACAGCTGAAAGAAATCGTAAAGTTTTGAGATATAATTTTGTCTTGAGCAGATGCTGCCTCAGCCCAGCCCACCATGCTGAGACAGGTTGCAGCTGGGGCAGGCAGGAGAATTTGAGCGTGCCGGGAAGAGAACCGAAACAAGTTTAGGGAAAGAAATTGTTTAGCAGAGATATATAAAAAAAAAAAAAAAAACGCCTTCCATCTATCTGTTCCCTGGCAGTAATTTGAAAGATCCCATAAAATATCGGGATCTAGAGAGCCGTTACATGGCCAATTTGAATTATTTTCTAGGGGATATCGAGGCTGCTTTTCAGTACAAAGGTAAATAAGTCTGGGTGACTTTACAAGTGGCATTAAGTGAAAGGGTTTTAAATTTTCTATCAGGCATCCCAGTGGAATGGTGGGGGATATTTCCTTGGTCGGGTTATTCCCCATGGATGGAGTGAAAGTGACCATGCAGTCTTGGAACTCATCAGCCCAAGAGTGTGGCAACACGATTCACAAGAATGGCAGAGCGTTATTCGAAGCTCGTTAGCCCGAAAACATTGCCAGGACCAACAGAGGCCGGAAATACTCAGCAGTCTGAGAGCAAAGCCGATATACCACACTGGGCTGTATGTCTTCTACCCATGGAATGTACCTGACCTTAAGGAATTGGGTTAAAATGTAAAAGGGTACCTTACCTAATTGAAGCCTGTGTGGGGTGGTATTTCCAGTGAACGGGGGGGGGGGGGGGGGGGATGGTGGTGGAGCGCTGGTATCTGAAACAAGATCCTGAGTGTTTCTGGCTGGCCGCCCACCAGCAGACAGCTGTCAGTGACCCTCACGTAGAGTCTGCCTGGGTTTCGGCACCAATGTTGTTCTTTTGCTGTGCAGCTACTGCCTAAGAAACACAAACGCGAGACTCAGCGCCCACGTGGAGATTGTTGAGAGAAGGAAGAGAAAGAGGGGGTAGCTGGTGGCCAACTGAAAGCAGGAGAGAAAGAGGGGGTGTGGGGCACTTGCTTTAAAAGGGGAGGCTTGCACATGTGTAACTGAGTCCTCTGGCAGCCAGGTAAACCTTGAGCCGTCAGGTAAAGCTGATGTAGCAATGACATGGCCATGAGGGTCCTGCCCATCATCAGGGGGGGGGGTCAAATGGCTGCTAGTTCCTAACAATCAGATTACTAAGCGGAGTCACTATTTAGCTACACATGTAGTTAAGTGTAAGCCACTAGTTAGCCACAAACTAACCCACTAGTTAGCCACACATACTAGCTCACTAGTACCCACACACACCATGCCACTTGTTAGCCACATACTTAACTCAGTTTTTAGCCACACATATGAAGTCACTAGTTAGACAAACACCTAAATCAATAGTCATCCCCACACCATTGTCACTAGTTAGCCACAAAAACTAAGCCACAAGTCCATCACACAAATAAAGCAGTACTTAGACACACACACTAAGACTGTAGTTAATCACACACCTAAGTTACTATTTAGCTACATGCCTAAGCAGTAATTAACCACATTGACTAAGTCACTAGTTAGCCACAAAGCTAGGTTACTAGTTAGCCACAGTCTCTATGTCTCTAGTTAGTTACACACAATATATCACTACTTACCCACCCATACTAAGTCACTAGTCAGCCACACATCTAATTTACTAGCTAGTCACAAACACCAAGAAAATAGTCAGCCACACACACACTGAGATAGTAGTTAGCCATGCACCTATGTATTTCTATGTATTTAGTCAACTACACACCTAAGTCACTAGTTAGCTACCAACACTAGGTCACTAGTTATCCACACACATTAAATCAGTAGTTAGACACACACACTATGGCACTAGTTAGACACATACTAAGTCTGTCTAAAAGAAAAACAGCTCACACTAAGGTGGTCCCAGGACATGGGAATCAGGCCTTTATTCCCAGCAGCAGGGATTTGGAGATAGGAGTGACATGGCTGGACAGAGAGGAAGATAAGGTAGAGGAGCGAGAAGAGCATGTTGTGAGATGATTTTGTTTGAGAAGTTAGTCTGAGGGATCGAAGTGATAGGAGTCAATCTGAGGAGGCAGTGTGAGGACAGGAACACATCGCTTGTCTGAGAATAGGTAGAGATAACAACTCTAGTAGCCAGATGCTCTGAATCTGTGATCCTTCAATTTTCACCTTCCCCTCCCTGTTAGATTACTGTGAGTTTTTATTATTAAGATCTATTAGAACTTGTGATGGAAGTGATGATCTCTCTGTGAAGGTGTGATATTTCAAAGTCAATAGAGGTAAAAAATTTAAATTATTAAATTATATTAACTTTGTTTTTTGAAAATTACATTGGTATCGTTTAATGTTGTTAATTTGTAAAATTTTTTTATTATACTTATCAAACCACTTCCCTCCAACTTACTCCCACCCTCCTTCTTCCCCTCCCAACTTCCCGGGCTCCCAGCCATTCTCCCCTCCCATCCAAACAACACTATACACGTAGGTGGATGCCTACCAGGAGGGGTCATCTAATTCCTTCAAGTCATTTTAAGTAGACACTAAAATGTCTCTCCTGTCTCAATGTTAATGGAGTATCCCTCCATGGGGATTTTCCCCCAATGTGCTTTTGTAACATGGATACTTCCTGGTCCCACTTTCTGAAGACTGTTAGACTGCACAGGCCTTTTAGCTGAGACCCATGTTCAGGGGTCTGTGTCAGTCCCATGTTTGATTCCCAGCTATAAGCCTGTGGCCCCATTATCTCCTCCTTGTTCAAATCAGCTATGTCTTTGGGTTTCTGCAATATGGTCTTGTCCTCCCTCTGCATATGGATTCAATTTTGGCTCAGTGTTTAGTTGTCCAAGGTTGCTTCTGTTTCCATCAGCTACTAGGTGAGGTCTCCATGATGGTGGATAAGTTACTCATTGATCTCATTGCCAGCGAAGGGAATTTATGGTAGCCTTTACACTGTTGCTCAAATTGTTAGTTGGGGTCATTCTTGTAGGGCTCTGCACATTTCTCTAGGTTCTATTTCCTCTTCTAACCTATAATGGCTCCCTCTTTTATAGTCTCTTTCTCTCTTTTTCTTTCCTCTGTTCTGCTCTCCTCTCTTCTCTTCCCTTCTCTTCTCAAGACTATTCCTCCCTTGACCAAATATTCCTAGACCCACAATCTTTCATCTCCTCCCATTTTCATTGTGCTAGTTCCCTCTCCACTCACTACCCGCCAATACCCACCCATATGCTCTGAGGACCTTGTCCCTTCCTGCTCCTGCGAGTGTCCTCATGTAAAACTGTTAGAATCATCCTTCTATCCTAATTTCTCTGGCAGTTTGTTTTGTAGGCTGGTGAACCTTTCCAATATGTCTAAAATCCACATATGAGTGAATACATACCATGTTTCTCTTTCTGTGATTGGGATACCTCATTCAGGATGGTTTCATCAAATTCCATCCACTTGTCTGGAAGTTTCAAGATTCCATTGTTTCTGCCCACCCCCACAGAGTAGTATTCCATTTTGTAAATGTGGCAAATCTTCTTTATTTATACTTCAGTTGAGGGGCATCTAAGTTGAGGGGCAATGATTCCAGGTTCTTGCTATTATAAATAATATTGCTATGAACATATGTGAGCACAAGTCTTGGTTGCATGGATTGGGATCATTTGGGTATGTACTTAAGCAGGAGATTACTGGGTCTCGTGGTAGACTGATTCCCATTGTCCTGAGAAACTGCCATGCTAGTCTCCAAAGTGGCTGTACAAGTTTGCAGTTCCACCTGAAGTGGAGGGAGTGTACCCATTTCTGCACATCCTCTCAAGCATAAGTTGGCATTGCTGTTTCTAATTTTAGCAATTCTGACAGGCGTAAGATGGTATCTCAACGTTGTTTTAGTTGGCATTTCTTTGACAGCTAAGGATGTTGAATACATTCTTAAGTGTCATAAATCATTTTTTATTTCCTCTATGGAGATTTATCTATTCAGTTCTGTAGCCCATTTTAATAGAGTTATCTGGAGTTTATTGACTAGTTTCTTGAGTTCTTTGTATATTTTGTAGATCAGCCCTTTGTTGGACATAGGATTGGTGAAAAACCCAGTTTGTGGGCTGCAGTTTGGTCCATCATCCAGTTATACCAGCACCATTTTGATGGGAGATGTCATTCTGAAAATATATTTCTCATACTAGTTAATGAATAAAGCACTGTTGGACAATAGGAAAGCTAGATAGGTGAAACTAGGAGATAAGGAGGAAAGAGGAAGGAGGAAGGAGGAAGGAGGAAGCAAGATGGAGAGACTGGGGTGTCGAGATGCCTGCCCTCTTCTCCGGTAATAAGAGACCACATGAAAATACATAGATCAACAGAAATAGGCTAATACTTAAGACGGAGCTAATTGATAAGAAACTAGTACCTGGCCAACAGCATTATATCAAACATAGAGTCTCTGTATATTAATTGGTGCTGGCGCAGCTCCCAGGACAAGACCAGCGGTGGGCAGAAAACCTTACTCAGCATTTTTGAAGATGCTTTCCTCATCCCATTGTATAATTTTACCTGATTTGTTAGTATGTTTGTGGGTTAATATAAGGATTTTCTATTCGATTTCATTGAGGTACTTGTCTATTTTTGTGCTAATACCAGGCTGTTTTCAGTACTATAGCTCTGTAGTAGATCTTAAAGTCAGGGATAATGATCCCTCCTGAAGTTCCTTTATTATACAGGTTGTTTTGGCTATTTTGGTTCTTTTGGTTTTCAATATAAAGTAGATTATTATCCTTTCAAGGTCAGTGAAATATTGTGCTGGGATATTAATGGAGATTGCATTGAACATGTAGATTGCTGTTGGTAAGATTGCCATTTTTCTATGTTTTTTCTACCTATCCATTAGATTGGGACATCTTTACATTTTCTGCTATTTTCTTTAAAGACAAAAATTCTTATTATATAGGTCTTTCACTTCTTTGGTGTTACCCCAAGATACTTTATGATGTTTGTGGCTATTGTGAAGGGTGATGTTTCTCTGATTTCTTTAACAACCCCTTTGTTGAATGAATATGTAATGGCTACAGATTTTTTTTTATTTAATCTTGTATCCTCATATTTTACTGAATGTATTTTTCAGCTGTAGGAGAATACTGGTAGAATTTTTTGGTTGCTTATGTAAACTACCTTATCATCTGAAAATAGAGAAAGTTTGAGTTCTTCCTTACCAATTTGCATCCCCTTGAACTCCTTTTCTTGTCTTATTTCTTTAGCTAGCCATTCAATTACAATAATGAAGAGATACGGAGAGATAAGGCAGCTAGCCTTTTCCTGATTTTAGAGGAATCACCTTAAGCTTCTCTACATTCAGCTTGATATTTGGTATGGGTTTACTATATATTGCTTTTATTATGTTTACATAAATTCCTGTTATCCCTGATCTCCCAAGACCTTTAATATGGAAGTATGTTGAATTTTGTCAAAAGGTTTTTCTGCATCTAGGGAGATGATCATGTGACTTGTCATTTTCAGTTTGTTTATATAGTGGTATATTTGATATATTTTCATATGTGAAACAATCCCTGAAAGCCAGAGATAAAGTCTACTTGATCATGGTAGATGATTTCTCTGACATATTCTTGGATTCAGTTTTCCCATATTTTCTTGAGTATTTTTGAATCAATGTGCATGAGGGATATTGGTCTGTAATTTTCTCTCTTATTTATGTCTTTGTGTGGATGGGTATCAAGGTGATTGTAGCCTCATAAAAACAGTTTGGTAATGAACCTTCTTTTCTATTGTGTGGAACAATTTCAGGAGTATTAATATAGTTCTTCCATGAATTTTTGGTAGAATTCTTCACTTAAGAAGACATCTGGCTCTGGGATTTTTTATGTTGGAAGGCTTTTCATTATTACTCCTACTTTGTTAGTTGTTATAGATCAATTTAAGTTGCTTGTCTATTCTTGATTTAATTCTGGTAAGTAATAGGTATCCAGAAATTTGTCCATATCCTTTGAATTTTCAAATCTTGTCGAGTATAGGTTTTCAAAATATGACCTTAAAATTGTCTTCATTTCCTCAGTGTCTATTGTTATGTACTACTGTTTGTTTCTGATTTTGTTAATTTTCATGTTCTCTCTATGCTTTTTGGTTAGTTTGGATAAAGGTTTCTCTACCTTAATAATTTTCTCAAAAAACCAACTCTTTCTATCACTGATTTTTTTGTATTGTTTTCCTGTTTTTTTTTTTTATTGTTTTTTAGAGACCCCCATTTTTTTTGGCTCTGCTGCCTGTCCCACAACTATGTGTTGTGGAACAAGTTGGTCTTGAACTCACAGAAGTAAGTTTCCATCTGCCTCCTGAGCACCAGCATTAATTTCATTTGCCACCACCACCCAGCTTTTGGTACCTTTTTAAATGTCTTCTTTAAACATATTACTGTTTTTATCTCTATTTTGCTGCACTCCTATGTTTCTTAGATTTTACTTATTTCATTCCTTTTCTCAAGTAATGCTGATTATTTATTTCTGTGTAGAGCAAAGTGTCTTCTAACTGTGGCTTGTCTTATGCTGTGTAATTGAGAATTGTTTTGAACTCCCTAATCCTGCTTCTCCTGTACAGTGCTGGGAAGAAAATCCTACACTTTGTTCCAGTTGAGCCCTTGCCTGGTCAGGGAGAAGGAAAATAGACCAGAAAATGAGTGAACTCCCAAGATCTCTGATTATTGTGGGGTCTTATAAATGAAGAGGGATTTGTGCAATGATTGAGTTCATGTCCCACTTGGATACTGGTGGAGTCCAGTGCAGAAAGGGAGGGGCAGGATGGAAGATGAGATTTCCTACTTCAACAGTAGTTGAGGTGAGCAATGTGGAATTAGATAATCATTCTTAGAAAATCCATCATTGTTTCATAGTGCAGTTTCTTGGAATCCACAGATGAGGGCTACCAAGACTTTGGATAGAGGAGAGACCTTATCATGTATACAAATTGGTATAAATTACAGTATTTAGCCAAAACCAGTCTGGGTGAACTCTTGTGGAATATGTAACAGGACTATTATTTTTTTTTTTTTTTTTTTTGTTCGTTTGGATGTACAGTGTGAGAGAAAAGGTTTGAGGAATACTTGGTGTGCTCTAAATGAAACCCCCTAGTCTCTAGAGCACATGGCCATGAAGCTATTTTCAGCTTTTCAAAATATTTTTTTTTCAGATCATAACTACATCATATCCACATACACTTTTCTGCCCAGAAGCCCTGCCATGAATACTCAGTGTTCTCTAATTCACAGTCTAGTTTTCTTAAACAGGAGTTTCACATTAACCACAGTGAATATTAGAAGGTGTCATACATTTGACTGCAGTATTTCCCAGCTATGAGGCCAATGGCTACTGGCCAGTAACAATGAGCGTGTAACAAAATGTGCACACAAGGTACACTGTGATTTTAATAATGAGCAGCTTGACTTCCAGGACAGTAGAAGAATGTATACTAAAACACAAACTTTCTGGATTAGGCTGCTATCTGCTGGGTGGGTAGTGCAGAGTTACAAGGACTATGCAATCTGAGTCACTGATTTCTGATTTCCTGGTAGTGGGCTGCAAAATTGTAGGTCCAACTGGGTGGTCCCTGCCAATGCTGGAATCTGAGAAGCCTTCCTTCCATGATTCTCTTTTCCTTATGCTCTATCGAGTTGTAAGGAAGAACACAGGTTACACTATTCTGAGTGTAGGGTTTGCAAAGCAGGTCTGCTCAGATGTCATTTCTGCAAAATTTGTATGGACTATGAGACAGACTGGGGTTCTTTGGTCCATGTGGTGACTTGGGCAGTTACCCTTGTCCTCTGAGCCTTCCTCTCCATGTGTTTATTGGTTTGGGGGAGACTCTGCAGCCCTGGCATGGGTGTGTGTGTGCTTATTATATAACTGTCCAGTGTGCATATGCATGCAATGCTGTTGGTGTGCAGTGGGGGCTGACACTGGATAACGGAAGGTCTGATTACTTGAAGTTCTGAATATTCCATTCCACTTTCAGGTTTGCCTTATAAATATTTTAGAAAGTAGTAAAAAATGGTGATGTGGATGTCTCTCAGCAATACAAGATTATAATGTTTTTAACTCTCTGCTACCAAGAGTTACAATACTGTGTTAACTGACATTTAATTCCGGTGTACAAAATCAGTCTCTATCCTGCAGAGATATCTCAGGTGTGTATGGTTTTGGGTAGGGAGTTAGGTCAGGATCTTCACCTTGGTCCATAAACCACTTGGCAGGAAGTTGATTTTAAATTATTCTCCCATGTTGTTTGTGGAGTGCGCATCAATGCGGCTAGGTTAACCTGAACAATAAAGGGGTATAAAGGTTTACAGAGCCATAGCAGAAGGTCAGCTCCTTTTGCATGGGGAGCTCTAGAACAGGGACATCCTGTCTTTGGAATACATATACATAGCTACAGTGTCAAAAGTGTCTAAGGGTCACTTTTAGTTGATTTAATTGGAGTGTTGAGGTCTGTGTTTATTTAATCTCTGTACACATGGATTCATAGATATTGGGATAACATTGGTCAAGATCACACTTTTCTTGGCTAAGTTTCTTTTGTATTTTATGTTAATAGTTGATATTTTTTGACCTTTGCTCTTGGGTTATTCTATCTCTTTTATTCTTTTACACATATTATACATATTTTGATTGTTGTTGCTTTGTGGTAAGTATAAAAGTCATATTATGTTAGTTTGTGTACTGTGTTTTCATAATTCCATTGAGCATTCTGAGTATTTCCGAAAAAAAAATTGTTACTGTGCCTTTGCAATAAGCATTTTGTTATTAATTTTTGTTCATTGTCATTGGATTGTATTCATTTCATGTTACAAACTTGCCATGTATAGCATCTTAAATTCTGATACTTCATGTTCTGAAACCATTATATAATTCTTTATTTATTTTGGTTTTATTGTTAATCTGTGGAAGAGTTTTGATTCATCAGATAAAACATGTTGTGTATCTTGGCAAGAGACTCAGCACATCTTTTGGGGGTGACCAGAGTTCAGATATGTACACTCAACTTCACATCATTATCTTCATCCCATAACCTGTTTAGTTATACAAACCATTTTCTCTCAAACTCATACATAAAAAATATAGCAATAAACTTGATAAAATGGTAAAGATTAGTACTATCAATACTATTAGCATAAATTCTAGTCTTATACACTACAGTTTAGATTTGTACATGCACTGGAAATTGTAAAGCTATTTCTAGTTGTTCTTAATAATCAAAACATGGATTCAGATATGCGACTAATGATGAAATATCAGAGAAGCAGAGCAGTCAAGCCCTAGCTCTTATTTCTACTGAAGTACTGATACCAATGGGGCAGGCAATTCTGATACTTGGAGTCTTCCCTCAGAAAACAATGAACTTTTGTCTTCTTCCTCCTTATATTTCTTTCTCCCATCCATATCTACCTCCCACTTTCAGGGATAAAGGAATGAGCCACAACTTGTCTCTCTTTTCTTTAGACTGGATCAATGTGGTGTAGCCTGGGGTGGCCATGAAATTACAGACATGCACCTGATTATGTCTCCCAAGTGCTAGGATTAAAAGTGTACTCCACCATGGCCTGTCCTCTATGGCTAACCACGGCATAGCTCCACATTCTATTCTTAAAGCATATTTGTTTTTTCTTTATATATGTTTATGGTTGAAGAAGAGAATAGTTTCAGTCTGAATTGTGTAATGGTCTTTGCAAGCTCTGCACATTGTGTGGAGAGAGAAAGAGGGTTTGAAATTCTCCTCTGCAGGAACAGAGCTGGGTCATCTACTGATGACATGGGAAAGTGACATTGAAATTATGTGTGACTATGCAGTTTGCCTTTTGTTCCAGCACTGAGGAAGTAGATGCAACTGGATCTCTCTGATTTAGAGGTCAGCCTGGTCTACAGAGTAAGTTCCAGTACAGTAGGGCCACATTGTTAAACTCTGTCTCAAAAATAAAAATAAATAAATAAATGTATCAATAAATATTAGACAGTTAATGAAAAAAACTATTAGAAAAGAACAACAACAAGTTTAATATTAATAATCAATAAGGAATTCACCAGTGCAGTTTACTAAGCAAGGAATAGGATGGCAGGAGCCACACAGGGAAATTCTGTAAAAAAAACCCAAAAACCAAATAAGTTCCTATTTGTGCAGATCTCTGAAATGTCTAGGTCTGGAGTAAAAGCCAGGGCCAAAGGAGGTCCTGGACCTAGTGTGTCTTTAAGAACAGTCTAACCCTTGAGGAAGAGCTCTTGTCAATCAAGCTTCACTAGCCAATCAGGTACACTGAGCCAACCCACCAGTATCAGGTCTGGAAGGACACTTCCTGGAGCCATACTGCAGGCTTGCTTTTATATCAGAACAGGCACCAGAGGATTGATTGCTGCTCTGTGAGTGCTGCAGGGGAATGGAGGAGAACAGAAGCTGCAGCATGGTGAGTGAGTGGATTCAGAGGGGTGGTATGGGGAGTCATGAATGTCTGTTTTGCAGTCCTTCCAGGAGGATGCTGGGCTTGAATGTGCTGTCAAATTCAGTGTTCTGTTAGGTCCATTGTGGTTCTAGGAGCTTCCCCAACCAGGGTGTGGCCCAGGAATATTTTCCTTGTGGGATGCATCTGTGGAAAGGATTTCGATTATGCAGCAAGGTGAATAAATTCTTTGAAGTCAGCTCCATTATGCTTTTTGGTGCACAGGGATGGCAAGTTACCATACAAGGAGAGGTTCAGTTTGTCCAGTGCCTTCAGAAGCTTTTGCCCTTCATATCTAACATTTAGGGGTCAGATACGTGCAGAGATATTACCATTTTTTTGCCATCAAAATAACTTCTTCTGTTGTTAAGAAATGAATAGAAAGATCTTATTTTGCATATCATTCCCAGTTCCCTCTCCCTCCCTCCCCCAGTGACCTCCCCATCCCATCCCACATACATTTCTCTGGGAGGCTTAGTTCTTTAGGACGATTCATCTAAACCTGTCAAGACATTTGGGTTTGGCACGGGCCCTCCTCCTTGTCTCTAGGCTAAGGGCGTATTCACACTTGGAATTAATTTTGTGTATGCTCTAAATGGCATATATATATATATGTATATATATATATATGGATTTTTGTTTTACAGCATGATCTGGAATTTTTTTTTATGCTTGTTGTATTTTACTTTTCATCCTTTAATCCATTTGTTTATGCTTACTGATACATGTTAATAGTAAATGATATATAAGTAATATAATCCTTTGAAGCATGTGAAAATTAGGTAATTATCACACTCAGGATAGCCTAGTTTAGTTCTATTTCCCTGAAATTTCAAAATGCTATTGTTTTTTATTATTATTTTATTTTATATAACAAAGTCCAGTTAAATGAAAACAAACATTTATACACAATATTTGGGAATTTGGGCGTCGTTCTTTCCAAACTACTTCCTGCTGGTAAGGGACGGCTGTCATGGGGGAGTCAAAGAAGGTTCAGAAATCCTGGCTGTAGTCTGTAGGGCTGCTTTTTCCAGCTGTTTTGAATTTAGGATCACTTTATACTGTGTTTCAGGTGGTCTGGCGTGATCAAGCCACATTAGTCTGGAAGGAACCCACATCTTTTCATTTTCTGTAGAAACAAAAATAGAAATCCTTTTCCCCAATAACTTGTCCTTCAACTTAAATTTTGAAGTCAAAGCATTTTTTTAATTTAATTTATTATTTTACATGTCGATCCCAGTTCCCTCTCCTTCCCTCCCTCACTCCCCTCCTTCCCTCCTGCCCTCTCACATGCACACTAAACACCCTCCCCTCCCATCCCCCACCCCAATTCCACATGTAGGGGAATGCCATCCAGTTGGGGTCATGTAGATCTGACAGGTCCTATGAAGTAGGGACTAGGGCTTCTCTCCTGTCTCTAGATTAAGGCACTTATCCCTCCATGGGGGATATGTTCGCAAAGTCCTTTTGTGCACCAGGGATACATCCTGGCTCCACTCTCTGAGGTCTCTTAGACTGCTCAATCCTTTTGGCTGAGACTCATATTCAGGGGGGCCTGAGTCAGTCCCATGCTGGCTTCCCAGCTATCAGTCTAGTGGCCGTTATCTCCTCCTTTTTCAGGTAAGCTGTCTGTATGTGTTTCTGCCGGAAGGTCTTGTCCTCTCAATCTGCATCTGGGTGCTAGTTCGACTCAGTGTTTATGTATGGGTGTTTTGATCCTATTTTCAACAGGCATTAGTTGAGGGTTCCATGGATAAGTTAGTTCTTGATCGCACTCTCTGGGAAGGGCATTTATGATAGCCTTTCCCACGGAAGCTCATATTGTTAGTTGGGAGCAGTATTGTACTTCTCTAAACCATACTTTGTGTTCAATTTTATCTCTAAAACAATATTGGCTCCCTCTTTTATGTTCTCTCTCTCTCTCTCTCTCTCTCTCTCTCTCTCTCTCTCTCTCTCTCTCCTGTCTTCTATTCCTAACAGGGCTCAATCTTCCTAGTCGCACATGTTTTCCTCCCCCACTCATTATCTCCTACTTCTCTCTACATTCACTGTCCCCCCCCACTTCCCCTGTGCTCTGGGGGACTTGTCCTTTCCTGGTTCTGTGAGGGACTTCATATGAATCTCTTAGAATATACATTGTATCCTAGGTCCTTTGGTGGTGTGAATTATAGGATGGTGATCCTTTGATCTAGGTCTAAATTCCATTTATGAGTGAGTACATACTATTTTCCTCTTTTTGTGACTGAGTTTCCACAATCAGGGTGGTTTTTTTCAAGTGCCCTCTACTTGCCTGCCAATTTCAAGATACCATTTTTTTTTCTGCAGAGTAGTAGTCCATTGTGTAAATGTACCACATCTTCATTAAATATTCTTCAATTGAGGGCGCCTAAGTTGCTTCCAGGATATTACAAATAGTGCTGCTATGAACATAGTTGAACAGATGTCTTTGTTGTATGGATGTGAATCCTTTCGGTATATGCCTAAGAGGGGGATTGCCGGGTCTTGTGGTAAACTAATTCACATTTTCCTGAGGAACGGCCATACTGATCTCCAAAATGGCTGTATGAGTTTGCGCTCCCACCAGCAGTGGAGGAGTGTACCCCCTTTCTCCATATCCTCTCCAAAATGAGTCATCATTGGTGTTTCTAATTTTAGCCAATCTGGCAGGAGTAAGCTGGTATCTTAAAGTTTTTTGATTTGCATTTCCCTGGTAACTAAGTATGTAGAGCATTTTCTTAAGTGTCTTTCTGCCTTTTTGATTTCCTCTATTGAGAATTCTTTCTTCAGTTCTGTATGCCATTTTTTAATGGGGATATTTTGTGTTTTGTTGACTAGTTTCTTGAGTTCTTTGTATGTTTTGGAGATCAGACCTTTGTCAGGTATAGGATTGGTGAAAATCTTTACCCCGTCTGTGGACTCCTGTTTGGTCTTGTCCACTTTGTCCTTTGCCTTACAGAAGCTTCTAAGTTTGAATAGGTCCCATTTATTAATTGTTTCTCTCACTGTCTGTGCCCCTGGAGTTACGTTCAGGAAGCAGTCTCATATACCAATTTGTTCAAGGATACCTTCTACTTTCTCTTCTAAGAGGTTCAATGTGGCTGGATTGATGTTGAGGTCTTTGATCCATTTGGACTTGAATTTTGTGCATGGTGACAGACATGGTTCTATCTGCCTTCTTCTACACCACCCTCATCCTATAGTGCCAACACCATTTGTTGAAGATGCTGTCCATGCCCCATTGTATAATTATCACTGTTTTGTCGAAAATCAGGTGTTCATAGGTGTGTGGGTTGATATCAGAAATTTCAATTCGATTCCATTGGTCTACCTGTCTATTTTTATGCGAATACCAGGCTGTTTTCAGAACTATAGCTGTGTAGGAGAGCTTAAAGTCAGGAATGGTGATGCCTCCTGTAGTTCTTTTATTGTATAGGGTTGTTTTGGCTAACCTGGGTCTTTTGTTTTTCCATATAAAGTTGATTAATGTCCTTTCAAGGTCGGTGAAGAAATGTGATGGGATTTTAATGGTGATTGCATTGAATCTGTAGATTGCTTGGAAAGATTGCCATTTTTATTATGTTAATCCTACCTAACCAAGAGCATGGGAGATCTTTCCATTTTCTGGTATCATCTTTAATTTCTTTCTTGAGAGACACAAAGTTCTTATTATGTAAGTCTTTTACTTGTTTGGAAATCATTATTTACTTAGAGTTATTTATTGTTGGTGGTGTGTCATGTTATCAGCCCAACAGAGTTCATGAGATGAGATTCCCTGATCAAGAGATTATTTAGTTATTCCATTTTTAAGATTGGTGGTGACTGTTTCCTTCATGGGTCAGTCCTGTTGCAAGCTCTCAGAAAATGATGATGTGAAACAATACTGTTTTTTTAAATCATGTAATCATGAGACTGTTAAAAATCTATGATTATATAATCTGTAATCATTTGGTAACACAGTGTCCCTCTTTCTCTGGGAACTGCTTTTGGTACAGATCTCCTGCCAAATGACCGATGACACCATCATTACTTAGGCAATCAAATAAGTTTATAATTGGATAGTCTTGCATACTTAACTTTCATAAGGTAGGAACCAAACTCCAGTGATTTTCAAAGAAGTAGTACTTAGATAATTAAATAATGCCTCGCGATTAAATCCCAGAGAGGAATGGCCAGACTCTAGTCACGAAGAACAACATTCTCATTGATTTAAGTAATTAATATATTTTGAAAAATGATTAAATAATGACAGGGTGGTGCATACTTAAATCCCACATGGAGTAGTCAGACTGATCTCTTCCTAGCATAATGATTTATTTAAAAATTAAATTGACAATTAATTAGTTGGCATTTTATATTAACACCGAGGAGGTGGCACCCAAAGTCCTAAAACTATCACTGATGTAATGATCTATTTACATAGCTAAATGATGAAGTAATGAGATGATGTTACCTCATCGACTCCCAAAATCTGACTCAAAAGGGACTTATGGTCCATAACATTACCTCTATTTTAAATACATTAATTAAATGATGAATTATTACTTAATTTCCTAGTTTAACAGTGAAATAAATAAGTGTAGTATTAGATGATGTGATGGCCTGACAGGATGGACTCCCATAATGAGGCTCAAAACTCCAGTGACCACTGAATACATAATGACAGATTTTCATAATTAAATGAATAAAGATTAAACAAGTGGATGGTATTTTATACGTGGAGCCAATTGGGTTTCTGTATGTTTTCTGTACTTTCATGGGCATGTCCTTCAGATTGGGTAAGTTTTCCTTGATGATTTTGTTGAATATGTTTTCAACACCTTTGAGCTGGGCTCCCTCACCTTCCTCTATTCCTATTATTCTTATGTTTGGTCTTTTCACGGTGTCACAAATTTCCTGGATGTTTTGTGTTAAGGATTTGTTGGATTTATGATTTTCTTTTTTTCGATGAATGTATTTCTCCTAGTTTATCTTCTAAACCTAAGATTCTCTCTTCCTTCTCTTGAATTCTGTTGGTTATGCTTGCATCTGTAGTTCCCAATCTTTTGCCCAGTTTTTCTATTTCCAGCATTCCTTGGGTTTGTGTTGCCTTTATTTTCTCTATTTGAGTTTTATAGTCTTGAACCATTTCCTTCACCTGCTTGATTCTCTTGTTTCTTAGTTTTTGTACTTTTTTTCCTTTCCTTAAGGAATTTGTTCATTTCTTCCACTTTTTTGTTTATTTTTTCTTCCATTTCTTTAAGGGATTTTCTCACATCTTCTTTGAGGCCTCTATCATTTTTTGATGGTAATTTTTAAGTCGTTCCCTTCTGCTTCCTCTGCTTTGTTGTTGTGTTCCATTCTAGTTGGGGTAGATTCCTTAGATTCTGGTGGTTTCATGCTTGCCTTCTGTTGTTAGTTATTTTCTTGTATTGCCATCTTTCCATAGCTTCTTCCAATAGGTGTATGTGTTGTCTCTCCCTCTCTCTATGGTGCTTCCCCGGTGGGCTTATGTGTGTCAGAGTTTCAATATCTGTAGCTCTCCGTTGGTCCAAGCTCTATAGGATGTCTCTCCTCGCAGACAGGGACCCAGGGATGGGATCAGGGATGAGGATCAGTAGAAGATGCCTTCAGATACTCAGAGTGGTCCCGAAGAGATAGGCGGGTCTCTGGGAGGGGCCTGAGACTCCAGCAGAGGACTGTAGTTGGGGGTCAGAGGCGAAGCAGTTGAGAAATAGTTAGTCCTGTGTGGATACGCCGGTCTCCTGTGTTCATATTCGCTCCAAGATTTCCCCCAAGTAGTGTGGTCTCTAGCCAATGGCTGGCAGAAGAGGACTAAGGGTGGGCTGATATTCGAAATGTTCCTGTACCAATAGTCCAATCTCTCATGGAACTGGCACTCTCTATCTGAGGCCTCTTTCTTTAGCATAATCTCTGCTTTGGGGGTCAAGGATTTGCTGGAGGGAACTCAGAGTGGACCCATAGAGATAGGCAGATATTTGGGAGGGGCCCAGAACTCCAGCAGAGGACTGGAGGTGGGGGTCAGAGACCAAGCAGGTGGAAATTACGGGTGGCCCCACGTGGATAGGCAGGTCTCCTTTGTTCAGATTTGATCCGAGAAGTCCCGAAGTAGTGTAGAGTATTTGCTCCACCCTCTGTCCTAGTGCTCAACCAGAACAGCAGGACAAGATGCAGTGTAGGGCACAGGGTAGTGGGGGCAGGCTGGCGGTGGGGATGTGTGGGGATGTATCAGAGCTACAAGTGTGCTCTCTATGGGGAAAGGACACAAGAGCAGCGGGATGAGGGACCATCTCAGGAAGTTGGGGGAGAGGTTGTAGGGGAGAGGCTGCCCCAATTCGCCCATACTCACCACCTCTTGACAATGGCTGGCAGAAGAGCAAGTTCTAATAGATCTTATAAATTCAAACTCACAGAGAGTGGGAGGGTGAAAATGGAAGGATCACAGACTCAGAGCATCTGGCTACTAGAGTTCTTACCTCTACCTATTATCAAACAAACAATGTGATCCTGTCCTCATACTGCTTCCTCAGATTGACTGCTATCTCTTTGATCCCTCAGACTAACTGCTCAAACAAAACCATCTCACTGGGTGCTCTTCTGTCACCTCTGCCTTTTTCTTCCTCTTTCTGTCCAGCCATGTCACTCTATCTTCAAATCCCTACTGCTGGGATTAATGGACTGAAATCCTAAGTCCTTGGATCACCTTAGTGTGAGTTGTTTTTCATTTAGACAGATTTTTTTTTCTCCCTCTCTCCCCTCTCTCTCACTCTGTCTCTCACCATCTCTCTAATAGACAGGACTGGCCTTGAACTCGCACACTTCCATCTGCCTCCATCCCCTTGGGCTGGTATGAAAGCTATGCCCATACCCTGCTCTGTTAGGGAAGACATTGGCCTCAATGTCAAAATAGTGGCTTGGGTGTGTAGCTAGATAGTGACTTACATGCATAGCTAAATAATGAGTTAAGTATGTGTCTGACTAGTGACTTAGTGTGTATGACTAACTAGTGACTTACTGTAAATGGCTAACCTATGAGTTAGTTTATTTAACTAGTAACCTAATTGTGTGACCAACTATTGACTTAGGGTGTGGTCTACTACTAACTAGTATGTTGGGCTAATTACTAACTTAAATGTGATTGACTAGTGACTTAGCATATGCAGCAAACTAGAAACTTAGGTGTGTGGCCTACTAGTGACATAGTGTGTGTGGTTAACTAGTGACTTAGAAGTGGCTGACTAGTGACATATTGACTGTGACTAACTAGTGACTTAGTGTATGTGGAACCTAGTGACATAGCTGTGTGGCTTACTAATAACTTTGTGTGGCTAACTAGTAACTTATCAAGAGTGGCTAAATAGTAACTTATGTTTGTGGCTAACTAGTGACTTAGGTACCTGGCTGACTAGTGACTTAATGTGTTATTAACTGCCACAGCAGCCCCAGTGGAGACAGTGTAGCAATGGCTGAGAGAAATCTCAATGGCTACCTGTCCAGAGGTTTGTACCACATGTGGTTATGCTTCCTGGGAAAAGTGGTCCAGGTTCCTGCAGGTGCTTGCCTGACTGGCTGATTGGAACAGGTGCTTGGTGTATTTTGTGCTATGATAGATATAATGCTTTTGATCATGGGTGTTTTGGCCTGTAGCTCCACTGTTAATTCAGTGAAGCCCAGAAAACACTTAGATATAGTTTCAGAAACTGAAAGATATACATACCAGCAACAGCAGATGGATGCTATCCTCTGTGCCCTGAACTACAAATCCCACTTAGCCAGTTGAGACTTCAAGTGTCAGCACAAGGCATAATAAATTAACA
Source organism: Phodopus roborovskii (assembly GCF_943737965.1). Taxonomy (NCBI): domain Eukaryota; kingdom Metazoa; phylum Chordata; class Mammalia; order Rodentia; family Cricetidae; genus Phodopus; species Phodopus roborovskii. Next base: position 22,158 of record NW_026126871.1, on the reverse strand, counting down.
TAGCTAAAGCTGTAGGACTTAGCCCACAAGATGACCCTTCCTGTAATTAGCCTGCCATCAGAAAAGCTGCTGTGGGATTTACTACAATACTCTAACTTGAAGTCTTAGGGCCCCTGAATCAATACAACAGTACAAGAGTTCTTACCAATGTTGTTAAAAGTTTACTGACCAGAGACAATGATTATTCTCTAAAATCAGTAAATCAAATCACTGGTATGCTGACCACAAGCAGGCCAAAAAAAAAAAAAAAAAAAAAAAAAAAAAAAAAAAAAAAAACAGATTCTCAGCTACACACTTGCTTAGATGTATTTACAATCTCATGCTTTAAAGTAATTGCTGACATTTTTATAATATGTCTGTGAATTTTAAACTGTGGCCAAAGATCTGTTCCATGAACTTTCTGCATAAAATCCCAATAATCTGAAGTAAAAATTGCAGCTGTTGCAAAGCTCCTCAAGTGTGTTTCTGTCTGTCTGTCAAGCCAAAGCAACTCCTGACATGTTAATCAGAGTCTTGGTCTCACCACAGACCATTGCCCACTGAGAGGTCTGCAGCAGATAACACGTGACTTAGTTTTTCTGGGTACTAGTGATTTAATGTGTGTAGCTATCAATTGACTTAGTGTGTGTGGCTAACTAGTGGCTTAGTGTTGGTGGATAAGTGGTAACTTACTGTGTTTGGCTAATTATTGATTTTGTGTATGTGGCTAACTAGTATCCTAGATGAGTATGACTAACTACTGACTTTGGTGTGTGGCTTACTAGTGACTTAGTATGTGTCTAACTAGTAACATAGTGTGTGTATCTAACTACTAATTTAGTGTGTGTGGATAACTAGTGACTTAGTGTGTGTAGCTAACGAGTGCTTTAGGTGAATGGTTAACTACTCTCTTAGTGTGTGTATGTAATTTAGTGTGTGTGGCTGACTACTTTCTTGGTGTCTGTGGCTAGGTAGTGAATTAGATATGTGGCTGACTAGTGACTTAGTATATGTGGGTAAGTAGTGTTATAGTGTGTGTGGCTAACTAGTGACATAGTGCCTATGGCTAACTAGTAACGTAGAATTTTGTCTACCTAGTGAATTAGTCAATGTGGTTAACTACTGCTTAGGCATGTAGCTGACTAGTGACTTAGTTGTGTGGACTAACTACTATCTTAGTGTGTGTGTGGCTAAGTACTGCCTTATTTGTGTGGTTGCATTGTGACTTTGTTTTTGTGACTAACTAGTGACATAGGCATGTGGGTGGCTGACTATTGATTTAGGTGTTTGCCTAACTAGTGACTTCATGTGTTTGGCTAACAAGTGACTTAGGTATGTGTCTAACAGGTGACATAGTGTGTGTCTATAGTGAGTTAGTATGTGTGGCTAACTAGTGGGTTAGTTTGTGGCTAACTAATGACTTACACTTAACCAAGTGTGTAGCTAAATAGTGACTCAGCTTAGTAATCTGATCTTCAGAAATTTGATAGATCACAAACAAAATAGAGCAGTAATTAAGAAGAGATAGAATGATACTGCCCATATGCTGTTATTTTGTATTGAGCATGGTAACCTTACACATAGTCAATGATCTTCTCAAACCTCTGAGCTGATATTAGTGTGTCATGCAGGATTGAACATTTCTCCACAAAGAGAGTTACCTATTCACAAATTCAACATTCATTGGCTCTGAAGTAGCTTCCCAAACTGTATACCCACATACTCTGGTGTGTGTTCATACACATGGCATGGATTCAAACATGATGGGAAATTACAAAATTACTCCCCCTACCACAGTCATGTACATTTTTCATAGTGGTGACTCCAGCACCTGGTTGCTTACCCTGAATCCTCCTTCAGTGTAAATAATTTTGCTTATTCTGATCTGAAAGCAGAGGCAATGCTCCACATGCGAATCCTTTTCCTGTGACTCCACTGGATAGTTCCCTACCTGACACTAATGGATATTTTAAATCTCTGAGGTTACAGTAATTTAAGAATTTTGAAGGAATAGTACAGAACATAGCAAAGCCATTGTTTGGAGAGCAACAGACTGCAACTAATGCCACCTGCATCAACATAAGAGCTTGCCTCATAAACATTCTTCTAACAGGATGAAAATGCATCTTTTCTAGCCTTAATATGCCTTACCAGGGAAAAAATCACTTCACCCATAGTGGAGATCTATAAAAACAAATACATCTAACATAACATGTATCTATCTTAGAAAATACTCGAACAGGAGCCAGCCTAGACATTTTTGCATTTCATATATTCTATCCTTCTTAAATGGCTTTTTAAGTTCAAGCTCCATTTTAGACATTGAACAATTTCAATGTCTAGATACTAAGCGAGATGAGAGGATTATACAGAAAATGTGTTCAAAATACTATTTCTTAAGGACATCAGATACCTGAAACTGACCTGCTTCACATGTAGGATCCTGAGGTGAAGGTATTGGTAAATGTAGAAGGTAGAATATATATATATATATATATATATATATATATATATATATATATATGTAAATGTTGGGATGGGGAGAAGTTTCCCATGCCAAGTAAGCTTCTTAAGGAGAATAAACTGTTCTACACTACATCCAGGAAGGAAAGGGAAGGAAACAGGAGATTTCCTTGGGAAGTCTTTCAATGGGAGAAACTCAGGAGAAGACCACTAAAACAATGCCACACAAGGGGAACACAGGGTATCTCATGATTATTACTGACTAAGCCCACAGTGACCTTTGGACTGAGAAACATATTTCTATGTAGTTTATATCTACAGACCTGAAATAACCTGTCCACTAAGGCTTTGTTCCAAACAATTACCAGCTCTCCTCAGCAAATACCTGATTTTGGACAAGGTACTCTGTTTTATGGTTAATAGAGCAGGACCTTAGGGAAATCTCCCAAGGCCTAGACAAGGCTGTTACTATCTCTGCCAAGAATGTTCGTCATGCCTGCCTGAGAGCCTAAATGAAAGCTGTGCTTTATCTGACCACTCATACATCATTGGTTTTACTTTTTAAAATCTGGTGTCCTATTGCCAATCTGGTAGAACTATGCTTTTCTGGAGAAGAAAACTGCAGCTATATGGCATACTGTGCCTAAATGTTGCTTGTGGACGTTTAATATCTCTGTGAGCAGCTGGTTATGGGCCAGTTGTGTGTGTGTGTGTGTGTGTGTGTGTGTGTGTGTGTGTGTGTGGCGCACGCGTGTGTGTGTGTGTGTGTGTGTGTGTGTATGGTATTTTTTTTTTTTTTTTTTTTTTGATTTCAGTAAGGGACTACATGCTGTTATAAAACAGGAGTTGTTTCTTTGTAATGGTTTGGAGTCAAATGTCTGGAAAATCATGGTGAACAAATGTGCATTTGGGATTCAAAATTCTATCAGGTCTGGTCAGCATACACTTAGCTTTGTGTGTTTTAGAGGCAGTCCTACCTTAGTTAAATTCTATTTTGTGAAACAAGCTATCTCCAAAACATTTGTAAATCCTTTGTGTTACAAATTTACTCCTGTAGATCACTGCTAAATAGTGAAGTGCTACTCTTACATGAGATGTCTTTTACAGCATGCAGAAAATTAACAATAAATGGATCTTACACATAAAAGTAAATGCAAAGTGCTGAACTAAAAGATACTTACCTAAAAGACCTCTGGAAGTTTGTCGCCATACTTTCAGTGGGTGCAAAAAAAGTATGTAGAAGTTGACTAAATAGATGTTTCTACACATACCTCCCTGCTCTCAGTGCTCAGAGCAGATACGGCCTACAGAACAGTTATTTAGAGGCCTGTCTCACTTCTGGGAATTTTATGGACTGTATGACAACTCAGGAAATACCCTCCACACTGGATCTCATACCTCACCATCTCCCACTACCCATTTGAGGACAGCAGACCCTCACTCACCATGCTGTGGTTTTCCAAGCCATTCCTAAAAGCCCAGTACACAAAACCACTGCCTCCAGTTTCTCTTCAAATCCAGGCCAGAATGGCTCTGTACTTCTTCTGACAGGCAGGTCACCTTGGGGTCTGATTGGCTAGTAAGGCCTAGTTATAAGAGTACCTCACAGCTGGATGCAGAGTGCTTAAGGACACATTAAAATGGGTCCTGATTGCCTTCTACCACAGACAAAGACTTTTCTATGTCAGCAGAGATGTGCATTTCTATAGCACTTGTTCTATAGCTGACCCCTGCTATCTTCCTGCAGTTCACAGGAATTTTCCTTTCTTCCTCCTAGACACAGTGTGGCTAGTTAACTATACATACTTAAGTGGGTTGAGTTATTCCTGGTGAACAAGTTGGATGGGAGCTCAGAATATTTATTTACTACACAGAGATTTAGGTATATAAAAATTGATATTTGTTATTTGGTTAAACACTGAATTTATGTGAACTAAAGTAACTATTTTACCTGGTTGTCTTGGGAACTGCAGACAATCAGGAAAGAAAAGCAGGTACCAGATCTCAAAAAAAAAGATATTATGTCTTTCTTCTATCAGATAGCTGGATGATGGCTCCATGGATGTAGAGTTTTATCCCTGAAACTGAGAGCAAACACTTGGCAAATGCATAATAATGAGAAGAGTAGTCTTCATGGAAAATTGAATATTTGGAGAGGAATTGAACTAGGAAGTATGTATTTGTGAGCACTATTGTAAGCAAATACATCTTCACTGATAAGATGAAAAAGAAAAGAAAACAAAAACCTACCTCGACCAGAGGGACCATGTTATTTGTGGGTCAAGGTGGGCTAGAATCTGAAAATAAATGGGTAAGAAAGAAGGAATGAGACGAAGCAATGGATTTTCAAGGTCTCAATTTTGTTAGGCAAAAAGAGAAGTTTTTAAAGCAAAGTAGGGAGGAAGTGGGGGGGGGTAACTGTGCCCAATATGGGGCTCTGGTAATGTCCTAGGCCATAAACCTCAGACCATAAATGTCTGCTTATCTCAATTCCTGCTGTCTGGTTCACCTCAGTTCCTGGGGTTAGTGAAACAGACTGCTTGTTTAAGAAGTTTTCTGTTTTACCAAGATAAGCCTCAAGTAGAGTTTTAAGGTGTAAGTAATTCTGCAAGAGGATGTGACTCAAGGCCGGTTCCCAACAAAAACCAAGTACATTATTCAATGTTCTCTACAAGAAACAGAATGTATGATGAATCTCACCATATATGTAGAAAGTGGATTTATTATAATGTCTCACAAGCTGTGATCTAGTTAGTCCAACAATGGTTGCCTACCAATGGGAATCTTAGGAGTACAGAGGTTTTTTAGTTTATCAGGATGGATGTCTCAGCTGGTCATTATATACAAAACTTGCAAAGACATGGGCTCTGATGGTAGTAAACGAATACATTTGGTAGCCAGAGCAAGGGTTAGCAGCCAAGAGGGAGAGCTTCCTCCTTCAATACCCAGTATACATGCTGGCTACCACTAGAAGGTGGATCTGATTCTTCCTTTATCTGATTTGTTTTGTTTTGTTTTTTGTTGTCAAAACAGGTTTATCAGAGCAGCCCTGGAACTCTGAGTCTGGCCTCAACCTCAGAAATTCAGGCTGCCTCCTTTGTCCTGGGATTAAACATGTTCACTATCACCAAGCAGTTAAAAGTAGATCTCATCATCTATATCCTTACATGGCTTCTGTGTGCTTTGGCAGTCCTGGAATTTAGTCTGCCAGTCTGATTTTTCTCAACCGGTATTTGTGTATGCATTCCAAATTTTCATGAGTTCATTGACCTCCAATAACTCCTTTTGTCCTTAAGACATTACCTTTCCTGCTACAGGATGCCTGTGTCTTGATGATGATTGTCTCCTATCTAAATAACTATAGATTTGGCCTAGACAGGTTTGCATGCACCCTGAAGGAAGGGAGTAAGTGTAGCTATGGGGAGCAGGAAGGCAGATAGTATGTGCAGTTATGAAGTGCCTTTGGAATTAAAGGGAAGTAATTTTTTTTTCCATTCATACATACCCCTTCCATTGCCCCAACTTTTTTTGACTACTTATTTTAAATATCCTCTGGGGATTGACCTGGCCTATAGTGTTCCTCAAGGGGACCCCTGTTTTTAAGCAATTTCTTGGATAAATATTCATTTATGGTTTCCTATGTTTTTTTCTATAATGTGGAAGCTACGGCCTCTGAACATGGAGTTAAATATCTTCCCCAAATGTTTAGGCTTTTTAAATCTAGAGAAAGAATATGATTTATTTCCTCATTGATTACTCATTACAAGTATATCCCAGTTAACACTCTTTAATTTCTGCAATCTAATGAAATGTATCTACTATACCAGTGTAAAACTGGGTATGATAGCTTCAATGGGAACTTCAACGTCTGACAATGACTGTTCCAAAACATAGATGGGAGACAACAAGAGAGAACCAAAGTACAAAAAGTTCTAGAATTAACTTAGGGATATAGAGACTGAGAGAAATAATTTTCCTAAAGCTTAGGACTATTTGTTATTGATGCAATTCTTTTTGTCTAGATAAACTATAACTTCAGTAAAAAGATTCAAATATGCTACTATAGCTTTGTATATTCCTATACTTGCACTTTTATTATTTCTTTTATTAGTAAAGTTTGTTATAAAACCTAATATTTATGTGTTCTTGTGAATATGCAATCTGTATATTCAATGCATTCCCCATAAAATCCCAGCAAGATTCTTCACTGACCTTGAAAGGATAATACTCAACATTATGTGAAAAAAAAACAAAAGACCCAGGATAGCTAAAATGACCCTGTGCAATAAAGGTTCTTCCAGGGAGGCATCACCATCCTCAACTTCATGAACTACTCTAGAGCTATAGGGTTGATAACCCCTGGTATTGGCACAAAAATAGACAGGTATACCAATTTAATCAAATAAAAAATCCTGATATTAAACCTAACACCTACAAACACCTGATTTTTGACAAAACCCTGAAAGTATAAAAGGGGGGAGGAAAGCATCTTCAACAAATGTTGCTAGCACAACAGGATGATGGTGTGTATAAGAGTGCAGATAGACCCATACCTATAGCCATGCACAAAACTCAAGTCTAAATGGATCGAAGAGCTCAACATAATTCCAACCAGATGGAACTTAGAATAGAACCATTGAACAACTGGTGAGGAGACCACTTTCTGAACATAACTCCAGGGTACATACAATGAAATCGACAATTAATAAGTGGGACTTCTTCAATAATAGGTTCTGTAAGGCAAAGGACACAGTGGACAAGACCAGACTGGAAACTGATCTTCACAACCCTACATCTGACAGAGGACTGATGTCCAAAATATACAAAGAATTGAAGAAAATAGTCACGAAAATACCATGCATGGCCAAAGAACGTTAGACATGAGCAGTAGACTCCAAGATCCTCAAGTAACACCTGCCCCATTTCCTCATCCCCACACAAAGACACATCTCCCTTTGGGTTGAAATGAGAGGATGAAATGAATGGGGCTTCCCCTGACCCTACACAGAATTCCTGTTCCTCCATGGACACCTTGACCTCTGCATTTTATTAAATTCAAAGGAATCCAGCCCTCCAACTCCAGGAGAGGTTTCCCCTTGTATTGTGGTTTCTAGTTGATTTTCTCCCTTCTGTGTACCAGCCAGATAATCTCTGGTGTCCTAAAAAAGCCAACCGCTCTGGAGGTGCCACCTGTCTCCCAATTCTTTTCCAACAATACTCTCTGGAACACACTCCAAGCCACCACTCTGAAGCACAAGTCCTCATTGATCTCAGACCAAGCTGGTGAGTTCAATGATAGGTTTCAGCTGTCATCTCCCTCACTATTAGCAACAGGAGACACAGCTGACTGTCTCTCAGGTACTAGAGTGTGTGTGTGCACCTGGTTCCACCACAGCAACTACTGCTGTCATTTTTGGGACTAATGTTTATACTTATTTTGCAGCACTTTAGAATTTGACTTGAGATTTATACCTGGGGAAGTGAAGTAGTTCCTTTTCGTATTAGAGATGCTACAGCTTACTAGTCTGTAATTAACTGAGTATTCATCTCTGAATTTAAGCGCTGGTGGCTCAGCTATAAAGTGGATTCATGAAGATGGAATGCATATGGTGTAATATATTTCTCTTATTTTTTCTGCATTTGTCTCAATGTAATTGTGAGTAAATGGAGGATCAACACTTCCATTCTTTGCCTGACTGACAGCAAAGTACTTACCTAAGTTTTTAAATTTTGTTTTCATTTCTGTGGAGATGCCATGGCTGGTGTGGAACTCCTGGGTATATGGTAGCCTACTTTACTGTCTCACATTCTGGGATAGCTAGGATTGCTATATCATGGTTACAGGTACCTCACTACTCATCTTTAAATTGCACGTGGAGAAAGAATGATACTTGATATCTACCTGTTAGGGTTAGGGATTGATATTTCTTTTAGAGGTGTCCTATGTATGTGAGTGTGTATGTACCCTACGTCTGCTTTTGTTGCTGTTCAATGTTGCCCTTGCAAGTTTTTATTTTTCAGTTCACAAAATACTCCCAATATTAAAAATGTTTTTAAAATAATGAGGATATTGTTTGCAATACTTTGTTGACTAAGAATAGATATTAAAGATGATAAGGATTTGATTTGATCTGTTTTTTTTTCTGGTGAAGTTTTTTGTGTCAGTCTTTTGGGTGTCTTCCTTCCTTATACTAGGTTTCATACAGTGCACATTCATCTTGAGCTCTCTATGTACCATAAAGGACCTTGCAGTCCTAATTCTCCTGCCTCTATTTCCTAAGTGCTGGAAGACAACAGTATGCAACTTTGGCTCTCAGAATGTGTGTGTGTGTGTGTGTGTGTGTGTGTGTGTGTGTGTGTGTGTGTTTTGAGAAAGAGGTTTACTATGTTGCCTAGACTGGACTCAAACTCTGGCTGCCTCCTTCCCCTTAACCTACTTAGTATTGGAATTACAGGTAGTTCAAGGTTGAGGCACCAGACCACTGATGGCCTTGTTTTTAAAAAGGTGTCCCACAGGAAGTGTGGAAATGACCGCCATTGTAGCTAAAGATACTTAATCGTTGTTCTCTGTAGTTATACAGAAGTTACATAATTTAGGGCTTTTTTTTTTAATCTACAGGAAAGAAAATGCAAATATAAAAGAATTTAGCAGGGCAGTGGTGTAGCTTGGGGGTCCATGCAGGGCCCTAAAGGACCCCCCTTTCTTTTAATATAAACTAACACCTGTCTTAGGTGACAGAGGATATCAGCATAATTCCTTTCCCGTCATTGGAGGGAGGTCACACAGGCCTGTAACCTTCCTGGATTAGGTTGGATATTTGCCCCCTCTGTCTTACCCATCACTGGCGAATAGTTTGTCAGCCACACGTAGGCAGAGGCATTTTCAACATCACCAAAAATGCGGCCTGCCAGCTGTAGGAGGCAGTCTGCAAATTCTGAATAGGGCTCAGATGGTTGCTGCAAGACCTTGAATATTTGATCTCCTGCAGCCACATTAGGCAAGGCTTCCCAAGCTCTAGTAGCAACAGCAGTACTTTGTGCATAGACCTATAGGTCAAAAAGAATTTGAGTTGCAAGGTTAGCATATTGCCCTCCACTTGTTGCGCTCATGAGCATATCTGAATTCCTAGCAGGAAATCTGGCAACAGCATTACTTTACGCAGTTTCCTTGCAAAATTCTTGAAATTCACCTCTCCAGAGAAAATAGTCACCCCCACTCAGCACGGCTCTACAGAGCTGCATACAATCACTAGGGGTACAATTTAACGCTGCAAAAGACTCAAAAATTGTCTGAGTAAAAGGAGCATGGGCCCATAAGCAGTGACAGCCTCTTTATGCTGTTTTATATCCTTAAAATTTAATGGGCTGTGCTCCCTAACCCCCTGTTATCTGAGGATCCACTGTCTCAATCACTGGAAACACATCTCTTTCCTTTTCTATCACTTCTACCTTCTTCTAAATCTTGTACTTCCTCAAAAGTCCTATTCATCTATGCCATTTCTTGTTTTACTTTATGGCAATGAATTTTTAGATGTCTTGTTTTAATCCTATTGCCCTGCCTTTTCAATAGGACCACTAATTGCCCGCTGAGCTTTTCCTTACACTTACTGGCACCAATCCTTCAATACACCCTCATTCACTTACTTTTGCCGGCCGGCCTTCGAGGCGATCTCTTAGGTGATCCTTTCTTTCCCAATCTCGGTGGGACCTCCACATGTAGCGCCCGTGCTACCATCTCTACCATGAGTCGGGTGAAGGCCTAGAGGTTGAAATAAAGACAAGACAGCGAGTCATTCGTTCAATGGCAAAGTTGGAACACCAAATGCCGAGTGCTGTTTATTGAGGGGGAAGAACGGGCTTAAATACCAACTTATTGCACAGTGGAAAATTACAGGAATTTTTTGGCTTAGCTGCCTGTGTTGTCACGAGGTGTATGTCACAAGATGTGTTTCATGAGATGTGTGTCACAAGATGTGTTGTCACGAGATGTGTTGTCACGGGAAGAGTACCAACAAAAGCCTTGGTGCAGGGAGTTCCTGACAACAGTTTCAGGCTAGCTCAAGGTGCCTTGGGGTTACATACAGGGCCCTACACAGTGGTGGTTCTGAAAGGGTCACACATTGTGGAATAAGATGTTTCTCAAAGTTGTTTTGATTTGCATTTCCCTGATAGCTAAGGATTTAGAGCACTTTCTTAATTGTGTTTCAGCCTTTTATCTATTGAGAATTCTTTCTTTGATTCTGTACCCCAATTTTACTAGTGTTATTTGGTGTTTTGTTGACTAGTTTGGAGATCGGTCCTTTGTCAGATATAGGATTGGTGAAAATTTTTCCCAGTCTGTGGGCAGCCTTCTGGTCTTCTCCAATGTGTCCTTTGCTTACAGAAGCTTCTCAGTTTGAAGAGGTCCCATTTATTAATTGTTGCTGTCAGTGTCTATGCCCCTCTGGAGTTATGTTCAGGAAGTGGTCTCCTATACCAATTTGTTCCATGGTAACCCCTAATTTCTCTTCTAAGAGGTTCAATGTGGCTATTTTGCTGTTGATGTCTGTGATCCATTTGGACTTGAAGTTTTGTGCATGGTGACGGACATGGGTCTATCTACAGTCTTCTACACACTATAATCCAATTGTGCCAGCACCATTTGTTGAAGATGCTGTCCTCGACCCATTGTATTCATTTAGCAGCTTTGTCCAAAAATCAGGTGTTCATAGTTTTGTGGGTTAATTTCAGCGATTTCTATTTGATTCCATTGGTCTATACATGTCTATTTTTGTGCCAGCCACTAGGCTTGTTTCAGAACTATAGCTCTGTAGTAGAGCCAAAAGTAAGGGATGGTGATGACTCCTGAAGTTTTTTTTTTTTTATTGGCACGTATGTGGGTTGTTTTGGCCTATCCTGGGTCTTTTCTTTTTCATACAGAGTTGAGATATGTTCTTTCAAGGTCAGTGAAGAATTGTGGTCCAGATTTTAATGATGTAGTGAGATTACCTCTGTTGCCTACAATCTTCATGGGCATAGTTAATTTCCTTGGGTTGGAGTATTCCTTCCAATACTTTCTGTAGAGCTAGATTTGTAGATACATATTTTGAAATCTGGTTTGTCATTAATAACAGTATTTCTCCATCTATAAGTGACTGAGAGTTTTTTCTACGATAGTATGGTGGGCTTGCTTCCGTGGTCTCTTAATACTTGTAGAACATCTATCCAGACCTTCTTGCATTGATGGTTTCCATGGATAACTCATGTGTAATTTTGATAGGTCTACCTTTATATGTTATCTGTCTTTTCCCTTCATTGCTCTACATGTTCTTTCTTTATTCTGTATGCTAGTTGTTTGATTATTATATTTCGAGGGTGTAGAGAGCTGCGAAGTGCCTTGCCTTAAGATGGCACAGGCTTCCACCTTCCGATGGTGAGCGCTCTCTATGGTTAAAAAAGTCCTTATTTGGCCCCGGCTGTTGAGCTTGCTTGCTTCCGTATAAGAGCAGCCTATCTGAGGGTCCCCGTGGGCTCAATAGGGTTTGTCAGTGCAAGGGGATTTAAGCCTGTGCAAGCATTTCTCCGGGGTCAGGAAAAAGCATGTTCAAGGATCCTGAATAAACTACTTGAAGAAGATCTTGCCCGAAAGGTGCCTCTTCCTTGGGCTGAGGTTAGGAGCAACACCTGGTGGCCCTTACAGGACAGAGATCAGAACTGCTTGAGTCAGGGCAGCACTGGGAAGTTCCAAAGGTAAGGTGGGACAATAAAGACCTCAGAAATAAGTGGCACAAGTCTCAGGCATTGAGCAAGAGGTCTTCTAGAGAACCGAAAGTAATTTTTTTTTTTTTTTTTTTTAAAGTGGGGACATCTCAGTCTCATCCAATTTTCTGGCTCTTCAGGAGCTACTTTTGTCAAAGAAACTTAAATTAAAAGAAAAGCACATTAGAGAGATTTCGGCGAAATGCGATGCCATTGCACCTTGGTTTCACTGTTTCAGGAGACCTTATGTTAGTGTTCTGGGACAAGTTTGGCTTGGGGATCTTGACTTCCTTGGGAACAAGGGATGCTGAAGCCGGAGTCAGACCCATTTGGATGTTAATGCATAGCTGCACTGAGAACCAGAAATGCTGTACAGAGGCAGTTGAAAAGGAGCAAGCTGTGATAGAAATGCTACAGCAAGAAGATCAGAAGAGGTTAAGAGCACAGGGGAGTCTGATATGGACGAAACAGACTCTGAGGAGGAATTGCAGGCCCTTGTAGAAAAAGGTCTAGAAATAATCCCTTAGAGAACAGAGAGGGGAAGAAGAAGGAGAAATGGACAATATAAGGAGGAGGAGGATCCCCTGGAATAAAGAAGCCATTGGCGGCTCCCCTATCAGATGGGAGAGCAAGGATGGGGCCGAAGGACAGGAACATTCCCTTTTCCCTGAGGGTGTGGAGAGCTAGTCCAAACTGATGTTGGTCTAGCTTTTCCGGTTGTCAAGGATGCCCAAGGCAATAGATATGAGGAGCTTTTAGAACTTCAAGGTCATCAAGGTTTTGGCTGAGTCTATGAGAACATATGGGATTTCAGCTTCTTTTACTGTAGCCCAAGTTGAAGCCCTGAATAGACATTGCATGACTCTTAGTGTTAAGATGGAGAATGTCATGCCTTGAGATGCATCTAATATATGGATGATATATTGTTGGCTGCCAAGGATGGACAAATTTTCGATCAGGCTTATGAAGATTTGGCTAAATTTATTGGAAAAGGTTATTTATAGCCCCTGAAAAATGTTCAAAAAGGATAAGATTGTTAATTATTTAGGAGCCAAAGTGTATGAAAGACAAATTGTTCCTCAAAAGATTGAGTTGAGAAAGGATAATTTGAAAACGTTAAATGACTTTCAGAAGTTATTAGGAGATGTTAATTGGATTAGGAGTTATTTAAAGTTGCCAAATTATGAATTAAAGCCATTTTATAATATATTAGTAGGGGATCCAACTCTTGATTCTCTAAGGCAATTGACTGTTGAAGCGAGAGAAGCCTTATGTAAAGTTGAGGAAGACTACAAATTTGTATTTTTATCTAGATGGAAGGAAGGTCAAGCTATCACATTATGCATTCTCCTACCTAAAATCAGACTACATGGTTGTTATGTCAGGTCGGAGCATTGCTTTTGATTCATCCCAAAATCTCCCCAGCGAAAAGCATCAGAGACATTATCCCCCAGAGTCGCTAGTTTGCCTCATAGTGGAGATTCAACAAAGCATTCAATTTTTTATACTGCCCCACAGCGCTACTGTGGTGTTTTATTACTGTCACTAGGGTTAAGATCTTGTGTGGCACTATCGATACAATAGGCCATAATGCAATGTGGGTTTTGAGAGGAACGATAGATAATCATTATCAAAAGCATCCATTTAATGTAGGGGCCCCGCATGGACCCCCTCAAGGCACCTTGAGCTAGCCTGGAAGGCTTTTGGCAGGAACTCCTTGTCCCAAGGCTTTTGTTGGTACTCTTTCTAAGTGACTAAATATATATCTTGTGACACACATCTCGTGACAACACATCTTTTGACACACACCTAGTGACAACACAGGGAGGAGCTAAGCCAAAAAATTCCTGTACTTCTCCACTTTGTTATAAGTCAGTATTTAAGCCCATTCTTTCCCTTTCAATAAACAGCACTCAGCATTTGGTGTTCCAACTCACCCATTGAATGAATGACCCACTGTCTTTACCTTTATTTCAATCTCTGAGGCCTTCGCCCAACTCATGAGTAGAGATGGTGATACAGGGGGAGCAACAAGTGGAGGTCCCCACCGAGGTTCGGGAAAAAAGGATCACCTAAGAGATCGCCCTCGAAGGCCGGCCGGCAAAATAAATGAATGAGGGTGTAATAAAGTATGGATGCCAATAACTATATAAGGAAAAGCTCAATGAGCAATTATTAATGGCCCTATTGAAAATCACCGAGATTAAAAACAAGTCATCTAAAGAATTCATTGCAATAAAATAAAAAGAAAAGGCATAGATGAATAAGACTTTTAAAGAAATGTGAGAATTAGAACAAGATAGAAGCATTAGAAAAGAGGAAAGACAGGATGTTTCCAATGATTGAGACACAATGGATCCTCAGATAACAGGGTTAGGGAACACAGCCCATTAAATTTTAAGGATATAAAAAAGCATAAAGAGGCTGCCACTGTTATGGGTCCTTTTACTCCAATTTTTGAGTCTTTCCCAGTGTTAGAATTGTACCCCCTAGTAATTGTATGCAGCCTCTGAGAGCCTTACTAAATGGGGGTGACTATTTGCTCTGGAGAGGCAAATTTCAAGACTTTTACAAAGAACCGTGCAAAATAATGCTGATGCCAGATTACCTGCTAGGAATTTAGATATGCTCACGAATGCTACAAATAGAAGTCAATATACTACCATTACAGCTCAAATTCTTTTGACCCAGAGGTCTATGCACAAATTACTGCTGCTGCTACTAGAGCTTGGGAAGCCTTGACTGATAAGGCTGCAAGAGATCAACTATCTAAGATGTTGCAGGGACTGTCTGAGCCCCTACTCAGAATTTGCAGATCACCCTCCTGCAGCTGGCAGGACATATTTTTGGTGATGTTGAAAATGCCATGCCCATAGTTAAACAATTAACATTCAAAAATACAAACAAGTATTGTAAAGAGGCTTTACGTCCCCATAAGTCCAAAAGTCTTAATGACTATATATGCATATGTCGGGACATAGATGGTTTATCACATTATGGGCCAGGTTATAGCTTCAGTTATGAAAAGAGGGGAGAACAATAGAGGAGCCAGACCAAAGAGTAGCTTTGGATGTGAACAGCTAGGACATTTCAAAAGGAACTGCCCCCAGGGTGTGGCAACACAATTGAGCCCTAGGCCAGGGCTTTGCCCACGTTGCAATAAGGGTCATCATTGGAGCAAGGAATGTTGGTCAAAGACAGCTGCCCTTGGTAATCCTTTACCGGCTCAGGGAAACTGGGCGGGCCAGTCTCGGGCCTCAAGCCCAGATGTACGGGGCAATGGATACACCTGTAACCCGCCCAATACAGATGATCCCTCAGGAGAACCCCTTTATGTCCAGGACCTTATCAGTGGTACCCCAGGAAGCACAGGATTTGACCTCCATTCTGCCACCCGAGCAATATTACACCACAATTGGCACTCGGGCCTTGAGAACAGGAGTGGGTTGGGCCTCTTCCCCCAGAACCCAATAGGGCTATTGTTAGGACGCAGTAATGCCTTGTAAAAAGGAATTGGAGTTATTCCAGGAACCGTAGATTCAGACTTTCAAGGAGAAATAAAAATCATGTTTAGGGCAAAAAATGGGGGTATTAATGATACCACAGGATGCTTTCGGATAGTGCAATTGGTTCTTCTCCCTAAATTCAAAACCAACAACCCCTTTTTTAAAGGACATCAGGGGATCTGCTGGTTTTGGGTTTTTAGGCTCCATGGGTTGCTTTTGGGTATCAACTCTTGAGCAGCGCCCCATGCTCACCCCTACCATACCTGCTGAGACGATTTTCTGGACTTGGGGACAGGGGAGCAGAGTCCTCAAAAATAGCAAAAACATTGGCCACAAGCATGGCCTCTTCAGCCAGCCTCCACTCATTTACAAGGAGTAGGAACTACTATGGCTCCAGAACGTAGTACTCAGTTTCTTAAATGGGGAGATGATGAAGGAAATACACGAATTTTTCAGCCTTTTATGTTAAGTCATATACCTGTTAATCTTTTGGGGAGAGATGGCTTCAGGCCATGGGAACAGTCCCTTACTACTGAGCCTGTGTATAAGGCTGGCTGACCAAGGTTATATACAAGAAAAGGACTGGGTAAATTCCTACAAGATGACCCCTTAGTCTGTTACATCCAAAAATGTAATTTTCAAAAAGAGCCGGAGATGGCTCCTGGGCTGGGAAATTTTCCCTAGGGGCTATTGCTATACAGCCTGTTTCCATTCCTATTATCTGGAAAACTGATAACCCAATATGGGTGGAGCGATGGCCTTATCTATTGAAAAGTTACAGGCTGCACATCAAGTTGTAAAGGAACGATTAGAGACAGGATATATTGTTCCTTCCACTTCCCCATGGAATACCCCAATCTTTGTTATAAAGAAAAAAATCTGGAAAATGGAGACTCCTACAAGATCTCCGAGCTGTTAATGATTGTATGCAAATTATGGGAGCAACACAACCTGGCTTGCCTTCCTATGGGTATTCCTCAAGGCTACTCATTTACTAGTTATAAGACCTAAGATATGCTTTTATAGCATTCCTTAACATCCTCAGGATAATGAATGTTTTGCATTTAGCATTCCTTCTATTAACTTAAAAGAGGCCCTATAAGAGATATCAATGGATGGTGTTGCCTCAAGGAATGGTCAATAGTCCCACTATTAGTCAAATTTATGTACCATTGGCCATTGCCCCCTTAGAGAAATTTCAATCCCTATATATTATACATTATATGGATGATATTTTTTTGCTTCGACGGATTCTAGGAAGTGAATGAGGCTTTTAGGGGGTTGCAACATAATCTTCAACTAACTGGCAGAGATTGGCCCAGAAAAGGTGCAACAAGAATTTCCCTATCAATACCTGGGTCATCATAATAACCCATCATAGCCTGGGTTATTTTCTAGTATCCGTCCTCAAAGATTACTTTAAGGCTGGATAATCTGAGTCACACTTAATGATTTTCAAAATTATTGGGACACATAAATTGGGTTCGATCTAGTTTGGCCATAACCACTGGGCATCTTAGACCATTATTTGATATTTTACAAGGAAGTTCTGTTCCCACATACTCTGCGCACCTTACACTTTGATGGGCTGAGAATGTATACAGCTTGTGCAAAAATGTCTCCAATCTGCACATTTAAATTATATTAACAATCTCAGAACTTGATGTTATTGAGTCTTTGCTTCAGTGTATTCCCTACTGCGGTATTTTGGCAAACTGGCCTATATTATGGGTGCATGAACATACATCCCACAGAAAAGAACAATTTAGATCTTATCCTCAGGCAATGCTTTCTATTATTCAAAAGGCATACAAAATGAGTATTCAAGTTTTTTTTGGCAAGATGTGATTTTATTATTTACTCCCTATACTCAACAACAGATTCAATGGCTCCAACAGTTTGATGAAAGAGTTAGACACATTTCTTGTGTTCCACCCACGGCACCTTTGATTACATTTCCTTCGAGTAGATTAGCTCAATTTTTTTAAAAAATCACCCAAATTGTTAATTTTCCCCAAGTTTTATTCTAAAATCCTCTGAAGGGAACCCATAATATATTTACAGATGGCTCTTGAAATGGTTGTGCAGTAGTTGTTCTTTTCACATTATCAAACAACTCTATCTCTTAAGGTGAAGTCTGCACAATTTTGCAGGAACTGGCAACTGCAGTATAATTAGCCCTTCAACATTTTTCTGATGAGCCATTTAACTTATACACGGATGGTAAATATGTGTATCATATATTGGCTCCCTTACAGAAACTGCTGAATATCTTCATCAGTGTCTCGTGTACAAGAATGTTTTTAAAAGAAAAGCCTACTATGGAGAGAGCTCTAATGTTTTTTTGTAGGACATCTCGAGTGCATTCTGATTTGCCCGGCCCTTCATTGAAGGAAATGCTATTGCTGATTTTAATACTAAAACAGATAATGCCATCATGATGATGAGAGGTCTAGGTGTGAAGCAGCCATACAGCTCATTCAACCTTCAACCTTAATGCATGGTCACTCAAATTCCATTTTGAAAATTACTAGAGACCAAGCTATTGATATAGTTAAAATTGTGTCCCCTATGTGCAGGGGTTCTTATCATTCGGTTAGCAAAAATCTAATGACTACGTAATGAGTAATCACTGTATGACAGTGGCCCCATTCTCTAGAGCACGACTTCTAATTGTTTGTATCTCCTTCTGTGTCAATTCCACAGCAGCCAAATTGACAGATAACACCATCATTACTTACCCAATCAAATAACTTAATAATTGGATAGTCTTCCAATACATAGCTTTCATAGATGGAACCAAACTCCAGTGATTGTTGTCAAGGAAGTTATACATAGATAATTAAATAATGCCCAAGTAATTAACACCCATGGAGGAGCAGCCCAGACTCCAGTGAGGAAGAACTAACATCTTCATCGATTTCAATGAATAATATTTAATGAAATGTAGTTGGAATGACATAGTGTTGCATATTAAATCCCATAGGAGTAGTCACACTGATCTCTTACTGGAATAATTTATGTTTTTAAAAATAAATTGATAATTAATTAGGGCTTTTATAGTAACACTGGCAGATGGCACCAACGTCCTAAATTTAGTTTGATGTAAAGATCTCTTTATATAAATGATGATTAATAAGATGATATTACATCATCAATTCCCACAATTTGACTCAAGGGACTTATGGTCCATAACATTACTATGAATTTTAAATATGTAAATTAAATGATGAATTATTCGCAATTTCCTAGTTTAACAGTTAAAGAAGTAAGTGTAGCATTAGATGATGTGATGGTCTAGTACAACCCCGTCTCCCTAAGAGGCTCAAAACTCAGTGATCACTGAATACATAATGACAGATTTTCATAATTAAATGAATAAACATTAAACAAGTGGATGGCGTTTATCGTGAGAAGGCCCTAAATGATTGCTCAATACTGAGAGACATTGAGTTCTTAATCATAGATTTGAACAAAAAATGAATGAGTGAAGAGATAGTTTCTCATAAAGTCACCATAAGAAAGATAACAAAATGAGTATCAACATTGATTTAAATAAAGAAAGGGCGAAGAAGAAAAGAAGAAAGAAAGAAGAGTTCATAAGATACAATTTAACACCAACAAAGTGGATCCAGACTCCACTCTCATAGATCAAGAAAAAAGACAGATTTGATTAATGAAATAATCAGATAGTTAGATGGTCAGTCACACTTGAGTCACACAGGTGTGCTTAAACTTTATGGATCACAGTTATATAATGAAAGAATTTAATAATTACATCTTTTTAAATATATAAGCCGTTGACATTTTTTTTTTGTATAATCAATTCCTGGCAGACTGCCCAGGTGGCAAAACTGTATGCTGTCATCACACATTTTTAACATGCTATCAGTTAATCATCAGATAACTATACTGTCTTGCCTGATGAATTCTGTTGGCCCCTCATCATCACAAACACCTGAATCTCTGTTGTGGTGCGGCAGGATGTGGGATAATGGGCCCAATCCTGGCGTAGCAGTAGCAACGACAACGTTGATAACAGCTGAAAAGATGGCTGCAGTAGGGGCATCAATAGCATAGCTGAGAGAGATGTTCTTCAGTGTTCCTAAGTTGTCATCCTTTTTTTTTGCCAGGTCTTGGTGATGGTGCCGAACTCCTAGTGCCACTCCTTCTTCTCATGGTAGATCACAACCCATGTGAAGATGTGGAGGAAGAACAGGTATTCAACACCCAAGCCACCGTGCCTGCCTTGAGTGAAGTCCTTGTACTTCACAGAGGGCACCGATGCAACCTTCTGGACTCAATTACAGCACCATCCCTGCGTACTCTGGGAGATGCATAGATCATTCAGAAAATGCTCTGCCCGTGTCCACAACTTTCCAAACTTTGTCCTGACAGATTTTGACCCTAACCGTGTCGGTGATGGCACTGTCTATTGTTTACATAAAGAATTAAATATGTCAGTAATGAATAACCCGTCCACAATTAGGGGATGTAGCATTTTACTGGCAGGAAGCATGGCCAGACTCCAGTCAAGAAAGATGTCATCATCATCAATTGAGTCAATGAGATCATAAAAAGTGAAGATATTGCAAATTATCTCCCACAAGAGGGAGCTTTACAGGACTCTTCATGGAATGGAGGATTGTTGTTTACATAACTATAGAAATATTTACATTACCTCAGGGATTAATACAGATTGTTAATTTAAATTCATTAATTATGTAATTAGATGATCTGTGGCACCAGTTTCCAGGTGTCATGGACGATATAATCATTGTTTATAATTAAATAATCAAATAATGAGTTCATATGACATCATCACTTCCTAGGTGGCTCCCAACCAGGCTCATGAACCATGCTGTCATTATTAATTTCAATATTTTGACTACAAAATTGATATTTAGATGGTCCATAACTAATGGCTACCCAACACACGTGGAATCCACTGATGCGTGGATTATCTAATGTCCTATTTTAATAATCAAACTAACAACATAATCATAGGATGAAATGATCTGCCCTTACTCACTTTAATTGACTCTCACTGACTCCCACATGATTGTGGAAACTCCCCAAGTTCATCCCTTATTTAATCGCAGAACAGAGTAGTAAAATGTTTAGAAATGCTGAAATATTATTGTGTATGCAGGGTTTTTAGAAGATGCCACACATTTTATTTTGGATGGCGTCCTCAAAGAGATGGACTGCAATCCAATAATCCCCTAAGTCTGCCTCTAACAAATGGATTATCACCATCCTGAAGGACCTTAACAATGGCAAACTCACCTTTTGATGAATATTTGTGAGTCTGATTTCTTTGTTTCCATAGTATTAATTGTTATGAGAGAGAATTCATAAACAGAAGACTTTAACTGTTTCTCCACAGAAGATGTTATGTGATAATTAGGCAATCTTGAATTTGTGTACAAGCTTTATAGGCAAACTTCCAGAGATTTGGCTATGACTTGGTTGGCGAATAAAATGCTGTCATTGAAAGTTTTTGGAGATGATTTATCTTGGGAGACTCTAACGTGCCATGATAACACTTTCTCAGAAGCTTCCTCTCTAGTCCTTGGCCCCAGGATACCAGGATACAGAATGCAAGCAGTATTTGCCAGGAAACATTTATGAACCAACATTCTGTCACATTCTAGTGCCCCTCCCACATGCTAAAAGGGGGCACTTACCGATGAACTAACCTTAAAGCCTCACTGAGTTTCTCAAAACAACAACAAAGCAAGGCACTTTATTTTAGGTTCTACACATGTTATTTACCAGTCTCTCAAGCTACAACATGCTTATAAAGGAGTGACATAAGCTAGAAAAGCGACAGAGTTCTTTAGATGTGATTCCCTGATCAGGAGAGTTATTCTGTTATTGCATTTTTTAAATCAGTGGTCACTGTGTCCTTCATAGGTGTGTTTTGTTGTAACCTCTGAGAACCTGATGATGCGAAACATACAGTTTTTTTTTTAAAATCGTATAATCATTCGATTGTTAAAAATCTACTATTACGTAATCAGCAATCACTGTATAAGAAAGTGTCCCCCATTCTCTGGGCACAAGTTCTGGTACGATCTCCTCCTGTGTCAATCCCACAGTAGCCAAATGTGCAGACCACACCATCATTACTTACGCAAACACAATAAGTTAATAAATTGATAGTCCTGCTTACTTACCATTCATAAGGTGGAACAACACTCCAATGATTGTCAAGGAAGTAGTACTTGGAGTAATTAAATAATACTACACGATTAACTCCAAGTGGAAGACATGGACAGACCCCAGTCAAGAATAACAACTTCTTCATCGATTTAAATGAATTAATGTACAATGAATAATGATTGAATAATGAAATGATGGGGCATAAATAAATCCCACATGGATTAGTCAGACAGATCTCTTCCTGGAATAATGATGTGTTTAAAAATTAAATTTGATAATTACTTAATATGCATTTTATATTAAC